>NC_081798.1:3042001-3279501 GCF_963082965.1 Carassius carassius | reverse complement strand
AACTCCGAGGCCTTAAATTGGTGAACCTGATTTGCTTAAATGATTATTCCCTGAGATGCAATGGCCTCATATTAACATTCTTGATCAGCAAACTAACAGACATCGAGTTCATGATCATCAAATTCTGTCTACATCTTTCCCTGACAACTGCTTTTGTTTAAAATACAATTGATGTTCATTAAAGAAGATGAGAAAAAAAGATAAACTATGGGCACAACTGTATTGTGGGAATGACGTGTTGGATTTTTACATGTGAGTTATGACTCTTCATGCTCTTATATTTGTGTGCATTTGTAAACTATATACAGATGAACATGTATCCCTTAAACGTAGGCTATGCCACACGCAGTTTAAAAAAACATATCCCTTGTAAATAATGATTTAAATCATGTGTAGCAGGTACAGTGGGAGGAAAGACCAGGACTTTGCTCAGTTTTGGGACACTGAAGCATTGATGATGAATGTTAACTTGTGTGTGAATAGATTGATGTTGGGAGCTTGTGTTCACTGTGTGCATCATGCAGCCTGACTTACTATGACCACAGACGTCAAACATCAATGTTCTGATTTCACCAGATTTTCGTTACAGTATTGCCGGAGACGACATAGAAACTAGACAATAAAGGAAATCACATCCGTTGGAAGAGAGAAACCTTGTGCAATCGATTGCTTGCATTTATCAACGTGCTGGAAAAGACATCCGTATTACAGTTTTAACATATTAGCTGGTAGCTTGTCAATGAAACGCAGTCATGAGAGAACATTTATCTGCAAGTTTTGAAGATGCTAGAATGAAATAGTTTAAGAATGCATCTATATAAAATTATTCTTAAAACTTAATTCCACCCAGGTCTGGTTTCGCAATCAAGTCACTGAGGGTGCTCTACATCTATTTTGACATGCTGTATATTTGTTTTATTCGCTCTCGCTTTAGATAGTGTAGTACCTCTCCTCTCCACCGGTGGGTGACGCTAAAGACATTCACACTTATTAGATATTTTTTTAGGTAAACGAAGGAGTCCGTGTGACAAGAACATGGCGACCTCCATATGTAGGACGTTGAAATACCTTCAACCGACAATGTGTCTGAATATAAAGGTATGAAATTAAAGTTTTACTTCAGTGGGGCACCTTTTGCAATGTGAATGTGTAGTGCTCGTATAATTTTCAGTGAATGTGCACATGCATGCTGAAAATGTTCATTGAGTGTCAACTGGAGGCTTGGGTCCATATTATAAACGCTTCAGTGATTTATTTACCTGTTTTTCCCAACACTTCTTTTTGTAAAAGGTCAAATATTAATGTAAAATATATTCCTTTATTGTCCAAATCTCTCAGCTGCCGCAGCCGGTGTTTGTTCCGATCCGCACAAAGAAGCGCTACTTCATTCCTCCAGCGGTCAATGTGAAACAGAAGAGCCAGAGCGAGCAGGAGACTAAAGCCCGGGCTGCTGGTGTGGTGGTCCGGCAGCAGTACATAGAGAGAGCCATCAACATCTCATGCACAGGTACTTATGTCAAACTGGCGGGTTTTTTTTTTTTTTGTGGATGATTAGAGCTTACAGCTCAGGGAAGTCAAAAATCCAGTAAATCAAAATATTAGAATATTTCCTCAGATCAACCAAAAAAAAAAAAAAAGGATTTGCAGAACAGAAAAGCTCAAGTTCTTTTAAAGTATGTTCATTTGTGTACCCAATACTTGGTCGGGGCTCCAGCATCAGTGAGGAGAGGCACGGCTCTGTCGAGGCACTATTGGGTTTATAGCTCGTCTGTATTGTTGGATCCACTGTTTCTCATGAAAATCTCTTGAAAATATCCCATAGATTCCACATGGGCTTCAGGCCAGTCAAGCACAGTAATATCATGGTCAGAAAACCACTTGGAAGTAGTTTTGGCACTGTGGGCCGATGGAGTCCTGCTGGAAAAGGAAATCAGCATCTTTATAAAACTTGTCAGCAGATGGAAGCATAAAGTGCTCCAAAATCTCCTGGAAGACGGCTGCATTGACTTTGGACTTGATAAGTCATGCACCCCAAATTATCACTGACTTGGGAAACTTCACACTGGACTAACTTGAATTCTGTGCCTCTCCAGTCCTCCTCCAGAACTTGATTTCCAAATGAAATGCAAAATTTACTTTTATCTGAAAAGAGGACTTTGGAGCACTGAGCAACAGTCCAGTTCTTTTTCTCCTTATACCAGATAAGGTGCTTCTGACGTTGTTTTTGTTTCAGAAGTGGCTTGGTAGTTCTTTCCCTAAAGACGTCTGAGTGTGGTGACTCTTGATGCACTGACACTAGCTTCAGTCCACTCCCTGTGAAGGTCTCCCAAGTGTTTGAATCAGCTTTGCTTGACCTTATTCTCAAGCTTTCAGTCATCCCTGTTGCTTATGCACCTTTTCCTACCCAATTTCTTCCTTCCGGTCAACTTTGCTTTTAATATGTTTTGATACAGCACTCTGTGAAGAACCACCCTTTCAGTTATGACCTTCTGTGACTTACCCTCTTTGTTTAGGGTGTCAGTGATTTGTCTGGACCATTGCCAAGTCAGCAGTCTTCCCCATTATTGTGGTTTTAAAGAACAAAAGAAACCCAGGATTTAGACTGTAGGGATGGTTTTAATGAAACTCAATTGAAAATATTCAGATATTTTGAGATACTGGATTTTTGACTTTCATGTGCTGTGAGCTCTAATTATAAAAATGAAAACAAATGTAAAAAAAATAAAATAAAAAATGCTTTACATGTAATGAGTCTAGAATATATGTAAATAGTTTTTTTTTTTTAAATAAGTTACAAACAAAAATAACTTTTTCACAATATTCAAATTTTTTGTATATGTAAACTCCTCCAGTACAAAGTCTGGAATAATACATTTACAACTACTGCAACTAATAATAAAATGCTTTTTTAGGATACGTGTACATTGGCACAATTTACTCCAGTGTCAAACCTTTAACCATAACCCTGTGAAACATACACTAAAAGTTTGATTCTTGTATGATTTTTATTTATTTGTATTTACAAAGTTTCAAAAACACAAAGCAACAAAAACTATTTTCAGGGTTGCTGGAGATCAGAAATGTTTCTTAAGCACCAGAGAAGCATATAAGAATGATTTCTGAAGGATCATGTGATACTTGCATCACAGGAATCAATGTAATTTTAAAATAGAAAAGTTATTTTAAATTGTAATAATATTTCACAATAGTGATAGTTTCTGTATTTTTGATCAAATAAATACAGCTTTGGTGAGTATAAGAACATTCAAAAAGATAAAAATCATAATAAGACTTCAAATTTTGTAATATGCTTAGTATTTTATTTAGAAACATCTCTGGAAATCTCTTAAGTCTTGAGCATTGTTCTTTAGATGTTAAGGTGATAAACCAACATCACTTGTTAAACAGTTTTTCACATTCTTTTTTCCATGTGATTTTGTTTTTTCAGCGGGCATCTTTGATCCGTACATTCCTCCTGAAGGAGATGCACGCCTCTCCACGCTGTCCAAAGAAGGTCTGAAGCAGCGCACAGAACAGCTGCGTCAGAGCGCAGCATCACAGCTGGCGTAAGCACCACCACAGTAGCCTCAGTGACTCTCTGTGAAGTCATACTTCAGACGCTGATGTAATTTTGGTACTATTTTCTGTTTGAAAAGGTTTCGTAAAATAAAAGACCATGACCCCGAGTTCTCCACTAAAGAGTTCCCAGCACTTGCTCAGCAAATCTTCATCGATGCTCATGCAGCACTCACACAGTAAGAAAGAAATCCCGTTTTTTTAATAATAGTTACTGCTTCAAAGTTTTACTGTCTTTTCCATTTTTCCCCACATACAATATCTGCATTAATAAATATCACATTTTTGTAAATGTCCTCTTTTCCTTCTACTCAGATTTAACAAAGAAAAGCTTCATTCTTTGGTGACAGAGAGGTGTTACCCTGTAAGTAAATCTGCATGTGAATGAACTGTCAGAATTCACAATTGAGTTATTCAGCTTATTATTTTAGCCTCGTTTCAGACTCCAAGGAAAACTATGAAAATATACTTGAAATTAAATAAAGGTTAACTTAAGTTAAACCCTTAAAAACCCTTAAACAAATTTTATTTCAGCTAGTTGGCAAAGCAAAATTACTAATTTCCATTTAGTTCAACTTCATTGACCAAAATAATTAAAACTGAAATAAAAATGAATTAAAACTAAGACATACTATTTAAAATGTGTATAATCAAAATTGATAAAATTGCTTTAACAAAAAATTTTTTTTTTTTAAATATTAAAGAAATATTTAATAGTATATCAGTGTTTCTAAATTAAATCTTGACTCCAATGTGTCCTTATTCAGCATTTCAGATTGTCCAATATGTGTGTGTGCATGTTTTGCAGGAGATGGTTCGGGGGAACCGTTACAAGACTCTGCGCTGGCGCTTCATCGAGTCACTGGAGCCGCCGCGGGTCGTCCATGCAAGGTGTCCTGACATGATCAGCAAGGGCAACCTGTACGGTCAGGTGACTCTCCGTGTGCATTCTAGACAGGTCAGTGTTTTAGACTAACAGTTCTGTGTAAGAGTGTGACTGCTAGTGGTTTTTCAAATATTGGCATCGGCCAATAAGTTTTTCTGTTTGGCTGATGTGTCTGAGGCGGGACTTTTATTTTGATGGCACTGAGAGCTGATGCGCACCCAGTGCTCACATTCTCCCTCTTGTTTGTCGTCAGCATTAACAGTTCTGTCTGATACGGATAGAAGTCTGTCTAATAATCCAATAGAACTGTTAAACAAAGGAATTAAAATGTTATAAGTATTATAACGATTGCTTATATTATTAGTAATAGAAAGGCAAATATTATAATACTTTCTCGTTTGCCGTCAAATACACATTTACATCATTTAAACAAATCTTTAAATGGCTAATGAAAATTTTATTTCACAAACCTTGTAAACTTAGTCGAATCCAGTTGTGAGAACTTGTGAAGTGTTTATGTGACCTGAATGATCGTGTGTTCTCTGCATGACTTTTGGTCCGTGCAAAATGCAAATTGAATGCTTTAAACATTAAATTTGTGATTTCAAATTAAGATGCGCTTTACGCATTTGCCCACAGTCATATTCATGTGACCTCGGCATCCTGGCTAAATTTGCCCATTGGCCTCTGACCATCATGGCCTCCTAACAATCCTCATGTCTACTGATCGGCTTCATCACTCTGTCTCCTCTCCACCAGTAAGCTGGTGTGTGGTGGGCGTTCTGGCGCACTATGGCTGCCGTCGCATCATCCAGGTGGATGCTGCACACTGGTGGTGGATGAGGAGATACCCCCAGACTATGTAAAGCGCTTTGAGTGCCTAGAAAAGCGCTATATAAATGTAATGAATTATTATTATTATTATTATTATTATCATGTCATTTTCACTGTGTGCTGTATGTAAAATGAGTGCTACCTTGACTTTATCTGAAAAAATGTGACTCCTAATGCACACAACCTTCCCAGAATACTCAGTGCTCTTTTGGTAACAATTTTCTAACTTTTTAATTATATTTATAAAAAATATTTATTTATTCGTGAAAAATACTTTTGTCATCTAAAGTATGTTTATTTTACAAATTTATTTTTTAATCCATTTTCAAATTATTTCAAATTTCTTAAATATTCAAATAAAATTATATCGGCTTTATATCGGATATCGGCCACTCTGCTTTCCAAGATGTCGCCGTCGGCGGTCAAAAAAAACTATTTTGGTTGACCACTAGTGACTGTATGGGAGTACTCAGATTTTAGGCTCATGACACCAATCTGTCTCTCAGACACTGGCTATCTATGACCGCTTTGGCCGGTTGATGCTTGGGGATGAAGATGAACCCAGGGATGTCCTGGAATACCTAGTGCTGGAGAGGCATCTGGTAAACCCCTATGGGCGCTGGAGGCTTCATGGCAAGATTGTTCCAGCATGGGCTCCACCAAAAGATCCCATTATTAAGGTAAACAAATTGGATCAAAGAGAAAATTTGGAATGTTTTAACTAATCCTTAACATATGACATCTGATTTCAACAGACTGTCATAATTCCTGGTCCTACGCTGAAGCCTGAGGAGGCGTTTGAGGATCTGCATTACCAGGTGCCAAAACCAAAGGCAGTACAGTGGTACAAGTAATTCTGAATGTGGTGCTTTACTCCATCCAACACAGATCCACTCTGTACAGACTGATTCCCAATGATTAAAATAAATAATGCTGTATTTATAAAAAAATACTTTGGTTGTTGCCTTTTTTTAATCACATTTGGCACTCTCAAATAACTATTCATATACGTAGTAATCAACATGGTGTTACTTTCATTAAACATATAACTTTAAGAAGATCAACACCTTGAATTTTGCAGTTTAAAAGTTTATATCAGAATACTCAATTGACACATTTTTAAGAAATATAAAAATATTTGTTGCATTTTTTACATTGACAGAAGTTAATGTAAACTTCGTTTGGCTACTGTTGAAAATTGACTTGGTTCTTACAAAAACCATACCTCATACAAAAGCACAATCTTTATGTTCCTAGTTTGAAAAGTTGACATTGCAAGTTCTGTCAACGATAGAATAACTCAAAAATAAACTCAATTGTCTAACTCTGGTAGGAATTACAAGTGCAATTACAAGTGGTAATGGTCATTACCTGTGCTAATATCTGTTGTTATTTTTCAGAAGCAACATGTAATTGTGTTGAATTAAACATGTAGACAAAATTTGTGTTGTAACCCCTAAAATTCAATTTCACATCCTCATATAAGGGGACTTAAAACTGTGTTCTATGAAACATCCTGTAATTAATGTTAAAACAAATCAAATCTTCATATTTTAATAGATCAAGAATACTTTGCCCTAAAACAAGATTAGATTTTTTTTTTATCACACATACTGTCTGTGTTATGTAATTTCACATTGTAAAGTGTAATGTTTTTTTTTTTTAAATGAAAACTTTGTAGATGGGCTCCTTGTCAGAAAAATACAATGGTGCTACTCTGTAGATTTGTAAATTAACCAGTTTGAGACATAAAACATGCTACAAATGCTGTTAAATTTATGTTCGTCTAAACCATGAGTAGATCAAAGAGCTGTTAAACGTATAACCTTTGAGACTTAACAACATTGATGCGTATATCAGGACAGCTCGTCTCTTAACTTAGTTACTTAGTAATATTAGTCCAATGTTTTTTGACTGAAAATTTGTTAAATGAAACTTTCTAAACATTCCACCCAGGGTATGTTGGTGATTAAGGATTTACTGAAAATATAATCTACATAGCCATATGAACACAAATACACACAAAACAATACCAAATTAAACGGGGTGTTTGTGTTAATGTAAGGCCAAAAGGGAATGTGCACAGGAGAGCAGTCTGTCTTAATAGCAGTCAGTCTTCAGACATGGTTTGTTAAGGTGAAGAGGGAGAAAGTTGGCATAGGTGCAGTCCTTTCTTAAATAACATTCAGTGAATTGTCCTGATGACACTGGAGGGACATTCTGCATAAAGCTGAAAAGTGTGACCAGTGGTCCATTTTGTCACAACAAGTCTTTTAATCTGTATAAAGTACAATGATACTGCCCTGGCAGTTCACAAGTCTGGAGGGAAGATGAAGGCCTCTGCAGCAGTTTCTGCATCACTATCATCTTCCTCTGGTATTGTCTCCTCCCAAGTGAAGACATCTAAATTATCATGCACTGTTATAGATTCTTGTCTACCCCCTCCCATATCCCAAGGGCACAGTGCATCACGTCGAGCCAGAGGAGGGTTAACTCTCATCTCTTCTACTGTCTGTATGCCTATGTCTGAAGGGTGTATCTCACTTATATCTGGGGCAGTTTGACTTGTGCTGCTTTCTGTTGCTGGTGGTGTTCCTATATCATTTTCCTTGGGACAGACAGATTCTTGAGCACTGTCTTGCCTTTTTGATGAGATGGCATGAGTGCAGTTTTGTGGCGGTGATTGTTTTGCCTCCCACGGACAGGCATCTGAGTAGACACTTTCTTGTTTCTGGAGGGTCTTCACTGGCTCACCTGTCTCCCAAGGACAAACATCTGCATGGACACTTTCTTGTTTCTGGAGGGTCTTCACTGGCTCACCTGTCTCCCAAGGACAAACAGCTGCACGGACACTTTCTTGCTTTTGCAGGGTCTTGACTGGCTCACTTGTCTCCCAAGGACAAACATCTGCATGGACACTTTCTTGTTTCTGGAGGGTCTTCACTGGCTCACCTGTCTCCCAAGGACAAACATCTGCATGGACACTTTCTTGTTTCTGCATTGTCTTTGATGGTTCTCCTGTCTCCCAAGGACAAACATATGCATGGATACTTTCTTGTTTCTGCATTGTCTTTGATGGCTCTGCTGTCTCCCATGGACAGACATCTGCATGAACACTTTCTTGTTTCTGCAAGATGTTTATGTCTTCTGTTTCCAAAGGACAAACATTTTCACGAACACCTTGCTTCTGTAAGGTCTTGACTGATTCACTTGTCTCCCATGGACAGACATCTCCACAGACACTTTCTTGTTTCTGTGTGGTCTTCACTGACTCACTTGTTTCCCATGGACACACATTTACATGAACTGGCCCCTTGTTTGTAGCACCCACCTTCTCTTCTGACATCCCAGAATCCTCCACTTCCCATGGACAAACAGTTGCTTTCTTAGGCATGGTCTCTTTTAAAGACTGTCTTGTAGTGTCTTTTGGTTCAGACTCCAAATAACTTACATCAGTTACAGGAGGTGGTGGTTCAGGAAAATCACTAACTTCTTGTTTCAGTATACAACTTGGTTCCTCTGAACCTGTGTCTCTCTGCATCTCTTTGTCTAATGGACTCTGTTTTTCATTAACATAAATGACCCTTTCACCATG
Source organism: Carassius carassius (assembly GCF_963082965.1). Taxonomy (NCBI): domain Eukaryota; kingdom Metazoa; phylum Chordata; class Actinopteri; order Cypriniformes; family Cyprinidae; genus Carassius; species Carassius carassius. The sequence goes on along the minus strand of NC_081798.1, from coordinate 3,270,610 downwards.
TTTTATTGAGTCACTAGAAGTTTTGATGGATCCCTGTCTAACCTGTGAGATATTTGTGTCTAGTACATAAGAAGAGCATGTTTCAGGCTTCACATTTACCTGCTTCTGGGTGTCTTCAGACATAGGAACTTCAACACTGGTATTATGTATATTGTCTTCAGTGACTCTTGATGGCTCACCATCTGTTTCCCAAGGACAGACATCGGTATGTACATTTTTGGTTTGCAATTGCTCTACTTCCACAACCTCCCAAGGACATACTTCAGAAAAGCTGGTTTGATGAAAAGGTTTTGGGACATCCCATGGACATACTTCTGTATTAGGAACACCCAATAATGATTTCAGTTGGAACTCAGGGGGTTTGAAGACATCATTAGTTAGTGTTGCAGATATTACTTGCTTGTCACTATATTGTCTTTGTAATACGTTGTCATTCAAATTCTGCTTCCTGACCTCCAAGACCACCTCCTCTGACTCCCATGGACAGATGTGAACTGGAGCAGAATGTTTGGGACTCCTTTCAGGAGAATCAGTAGATGGCAGCCGTACTGCTGTTTGTTTGACAAGGCAAGGCTTTGTGCCTACAGTAGTCATAGCCCGTCTGTGTGTCTGAGGGGTACGCTTGTCTGAAGCTGCACTGCCTGGGCACAGTCTCATGGAAGTAGACAAAGATTTCTGTAGTGTTCCCTCCCTAACATTACTCTCTTGTAGGCTTTTCTCTCTGCTCATACTTCTTCCAACTTCCCCAATGCCTTTCGCTGCAAGTAGACTTTTGGTAGTGGAGTGGAAAGACAAAACCTGAAAGCCCTTGTTCTTGCCGGAGATTGTGTGTGGTGACCCTGGAGCACTAGAGGAGATCATAGGCTTGGGTTTTGTGGAATCAACATCAGACTGAATACCATTCCCAGTTTCTGTTGCAGGAGGTGGCAAGAATTCCCATGGACAAACATATAACATCGTTGGTGACATGGTAGCACCAGGTGATTTGGGCTCTTCTTGTTTCGAAATGGAATATGTGACATGTTTTTGGTTCTTGTTTGCAGGGAGCTCCTCTGGAACCTCCCACGGGCAGACCTCGGCCTTGTCAAATGACTCTGAGAGCAAGGCACTTGAAGTCTGCCTCTTTATGTCAACATCCACAGTTAGCTGGCGCTTAACTTCTGGTGCAGCTTTGCCAACAAATGACAAATGTTCAGTGCTTCTACAAGAAGTCACAGAGCGATTGTCATTGCGTTCTATGACACTAAGTGACTTTTGAAACCTGCTGGGCTCTGGAAGTAGAAGGTTAGTGTCTACCGATAGATTGTGGGCACTGGCAGACTTGCAGACCAGCAATGTTGCGTTGATGGATCCTGAGTCAGAATGCAGTGAAACCCTTTTCTCTGTGCTCCTTATGGAGGAGTTTAATAGGGAGACCTCCCTTTCTGGGGTACAATCATAGGCACTATGGGACTTCCGCAGCTTTGGAGAGGGCTGCATTAAAGTTTCATTCATCTTGTTAATGCTTGTGGTCTGATGACTTTTGTAATAAGATCCTGATCGGGTTATACTTCCTATTGCAGCATTGACATCCTTATCTTCACGACTGCATTGTCTGCTTAAACTTTCTGGGATCTCACTTATCCGTCTTATAAGGGACCGTCCAATGCTGATGCGAGAACTGCGCTTCTTCGGAAGGTGGGGATTGCTGTTTGCCATCCTCTTGGTCTTATGGACTTCCAGCTGAGAATACAGTTTCTTCAGCTCATCCTGGTGCAGAGGAGAAAAAGGGTTTCAGTTGAGGAAAGCTGGAGGGATCAGTACAGTAGGATGGTTTTTGTGATGGTATGTCCACAACAGGATGGTCAACAAGCACCAAGTTACAGGGTAGTATTTCAGAAGAGGGCAAGTAAAGGTAGAGGAGGAGAAGACAAACATCGGTAATAATTCTGTAATTTTTTGAAGGTAATATTTAATAATAAAATTGTTCGGGACATGTTGGCTCATGGGGACAAAGGTTTGAGTCCAACCTGGGTCATGTCTCAATACCATTTCCCTCTCCCTCACCCCTTGCAGCAATCTTTCCCATAAAATAAATGCAAAACGCTAAACTAGCCTCTTTTATCTTGTGATTATTATGTTTAGTAAATGTTTATGAAAAGTTAGTATCAAATTATGGACTTGGTTTATATGAGTTAATTTACTTTAAAAGAAAAGGTCAACTTTATGCCATAATACAATGCCATAAAGTGTTAGTGTGTTTGATTTTCTTAATATGGAAGTGTGCGCATGTGTGAGTTAGTAGGGCTGCTGCAGGGCAAGGTGTTTTACCCGAATGTCATCAGGGTCCAGACTGTGGTCACTCCAGCAGTTAGAGTTGAAACTACTGTTGAGGTAAGAACATGAGCGTCGCAAGTCCACCTCATCCTCATATACTTCTGCAGCTATTTCCTCTTGGCCGGTCCGAGACATGTGGAGAAACTGCAACAAACACCAATGCTGATTTTTGCTTGGGACGGGTTACTTAACATTAATATGAGAAATGTGTGATATGTGCGCAGGTTTATCAGAAATTACTTAATAAATAGATAGAGGCTGCATCTATTTTGAATACTTATGCTATTTACTGAAAGCAAAGCATGATGATATTCTCGACAGTACCTTGGGTACAAAAAGCAGGCCGAGCGTTACAGTAATTGTGACATGCGTGTGAGTGAAGAACAGCAAGAGCATCCAGTCAGGATGAACTGATGGTCTTGCAAATCTGAAAGATACAAAGACAAAGAAGTCAACAGAGCAACCTCTTATGATTAGTGTTAAATCAAACTTTATTCCACCACCTGAAAAGATGAAACACAGAGGAGAGCAGTAGCTCATTGTGGATTGCGATGCTCATGTAACGTGGTTCATGAAATGCTGAAGGTACCGTCTTCACTGCACTGCACAGGAAACTGCCCCAGCACAGAAAAAACAGCTCCGCTGAGAGAGAAAAAAAACACTTTTTGTTAACTTTAAAGCTTTTATCTGACACATACACAAATATGCACAACAACAATAAGGCACTGAAATATCCTGTCTTTGTCCTTTCTATGAAGGGAAAAAAGATATAAGGATAATTTGACTTTTTTTAATATTTATATTATCAAGTTTAATATCACGTTTTCTAAGGGTTACTCCATTTGGTCCAAACGAAATTTGCTTTTCCAAGGTCGAAATATAAAATTTGAAATAAATTGCATGGTAATGAGGGTTTATAGATGTCATCTCTGTGATATAATTTCCTGTTTTATGGTTTGCTTGTCAAATTAAATAGTTTGACTACATGCCGACCAAACGTATTCTTTATTCAAAATCATTACTCTTTAAATTAGACTTAATAAATAAATAAATAAATAAATGTGATCTACAGACAGTTGCATCAGTTCTAACTCTGGGCCCATTGTTGCTTTTTAATGTAAAAACATCTAATATTAAAAACCTCACCTTAGTACATTCTGAGGGTTCATATAGGTCCTCTCTGTGCATTTTCTTTGACTTGGTACAAGCCAGCAAACATAAGTATTTTCCCCAAAAATATTAGTCTTTAAATGTGATTAAATGTGACTGAGTTATATTAAAATATGAAAATAATTATATCATATAATATTTATATATTTATATGATATATAAAAAAAATCAAGTATCACATCATTTACCACTGACCAAATGAAAGACAAAAAGCTATTTCTGTACAACATAAGATTTACAGATCAAGACAAGAATTTATAACAGCTAAGGGGCTTATTGCTTTTATAAAATGGTTATTCCATAAACATAGTAAGGTTTCACAGAATAAAATAGTGCAAATAATGTGTAATGATATAAATAAAAACAGTATTCATCCACCAAACAATTCAGTTCCTCAGAAACAGTTGTGGTTCCAATAAAGTGGTTATCGAGCAACACAGAAGTAAACAAAGTTGTATGTTTGTAGTGTAATTTACAACGGCTTCAAACACAGCTCAGCCAATCAGAATCAAGGACCGGAACTATTCGTTTTATAATCTAAAATATGCAGTGCTAAGTATTACAGGTTATGGTGTCACAGCATAAATAATCCAAAATTTGTTGTGTAAGGTGTCTTTGAATGTCCAAAGGCATTCTGAGTGTGCCAGAATGATTGAATAATCTATTTTATCTCGTGGTGTCATTTTAGGTCAGTCCCTCGTTTACTTAGTCTAATTTTTGACATTATAGCAGTAACATTATTATTATTATTTGTTGTGTTATGTTATTAGTATGGTAGGTAGTGGTTAATGCTGAATCATATCAAATGACAGCGGTTAACAGTGTTCAAATCATCAGCTAAATGCTTCAAAGAACATTAAATTATCCAGGACCATTCATCCTTTCATTTGTCTGATCTACTAATGTGCCCCAGTTTCAGTTAATCCCTCTGTCAGACACTCAAGAAAACCGATGGACTACTGCCATCAGTCAAAAAAGACATCACTTACCCACAGCCATCATGTAGTCCCACCGGTCCAGGTCACACACATTGAAGCCTTGTCCTCCTGAGGTGGTTGAAATGATCAGCAGTGGAACATTCCTGTCTCGATTCTGAAGGACGCCCATGGTCCACGCACACAGGAACCAGCTGACAGTAAGCACTATAACTCCCAGCATCCTCAGCACACCTGTGGTAGTGATGTATGGCACTCTCTGGGCTGTACGCGACAGAAACACCTTCAGAACCCTGGACAGATGTGACCACGTAGGCTGCTTTATCAGGTTTATCAGGTATATTTTTGCCTTAACAGGTACCACCCCCCCCCCCCCCCCCCCACACACACACACACACACACAAACACACACACACAGATTACAGAACTCTAGGTGCAGTCAGTAATTTTCCCTAATTAAAAAATAATCAAAAATAAATAATAATCACGTTAATAATTAATCATGCTGTTTTATTTTACATGGAATGGGCCCAACTCATGGAGGAAATGTATTAACATTGTTATTAGTGGGTTCAAGTGCGCATTGCTGAAACCTTATTTTAATTGATAGAATGGCCAAGGATAAGGATCAGCATTCTTCACCTTAAAGTGATCAGGCAGACCAAACTGTAAGTCACAGAGACTTGGAGGGATGGTAGTACTCACACCATCTACAATGTCACCAAGGCTATCCCCAGTAGGCCTGATGGTGGCGCTATAAATGGCTATAACTAGTCCGATCAACTTAAAAAACTGGTATGTTCTGTCTTTTTTTTTTTTTTTTTTTGAGCACCTATTAGAAGAGGATAATGGAAGCTGATTGGAACAAAACTCAGTGGGTCTGTTTGTCTCTTGGCACTAAAGGCCTGTGACAATTTTGAAAAAAATTGTCAAACGGGTGGTGTTAACGAGTTTTATACCTCTGTAATTACGCAGCATTTCACATACAGACACAATATACCATACGATAGACCTCTTCACTGTGAACAACTTTGTCCCAAGAACAACTGCTGTCAATCAAATCTTTTGTTAACTATTTGAGATTGTGAAAAACATACTACTAGTCCTAGGTTACATACTAGAACTAGTCCTAGGTTTTTTGCTCTAAAGAACACTGCTTCTCTGTCTCTCAAGGTCAATAATTATATAAAAAAAATGTTTTTATATTTTTGGGATCTTTACAGTTTGGTTAGCTATAACAGAGTTGTTTCAAAAAACCAATTGGGCATGACCAAATATTTAACACAGAGCGAATCAAATCATTGTACCGACATACTGACATCCTAAACTGATCAACTGCTTTTATACGCTTTTTATGTTTATCTTTATATCCTGTGATGCATAGCTGAATTTTGTGACGGATGTGCAGGTGAGATGGATATGAAAGGATTTAAGTTTGATAAATCTCATATGACAGGACTGAAGTGCTACAGACCGGTACATCTTGAGCATCAAAGTTCCATAAACAATGGCGAAGCCAAGCAGACGGACCCAGCGGAGCAGAATACACCGGAAAGTGCTGGGTTTGAAGTATAAAATGAAGACCTGAAAACACAGTTTTTCACATTCAGTATATTTAATGCACTTTTTACTAAATAAAAGTGATAATTACTTTAAATAAAAATCTAACTTATCCAAAATTTTGAATGGTGGCGTACTAGTCAGCATATGTTAAAGAAGGCACTATTGTCTTAAATGTGATCGTGTTTGCATAATAACCACACTTATATCCCAATTCATAGTTTTGTAGCATAATTACTAATATAATTAATTTGTTAGATGTTAATTTGTTATTGCATTTGGTTAATCTAGTAGCAACCATAAATGTTTAATTTTTGATCATTTTCTGCCTTCTCAGTGCAACCCAGCCATTATGATTTCAACTGAAGTCCAGTAATCTGAAAAGAAGATTTGAATCACACACTCACTGGGAAGTAAAGCAACAGAGAGCCACACAGGATCATCTCCAGCAGCAAAAGCCCCGACGATCGGATCCGCTGAGAGATAGAAAGATGGAGAGAAGCACAGGGTGAGAAGTGAAGAGGGGAAGCTAAAGGGAAATTACTAAAGCTGTCAAGCATGCATGAAGTTTGTGCACATGTGTCTGAAATGATGCATCGAAACATATAGTATCATAGCATGTAAGATAGCCTATATATATATATATATATATATATATATATATATATATAATATACCTTGGTTCTCCTGCACTGATATGCCAGCAACATGCTGACCAGCACAAGGATCATGAAAAGGCCCTGCACAGCCAGGACACCCGTCCTCAGAAGCCAGTCTTCCTGCACCCAACACGGGGCTCCATCCTTGCACTCATCACAGCCGGGCCAACAGGGCAGACACACAGGGACTTCTGGGTAACAAGCTCGGGTACTATTCACGCGGTTGCCCCCTATAACACCATATACCATCATTTCTTATTCTTTCAATGAACCAATTTTAATTGAACTAAAAAAAAACTATTAAATAATAATAATAATTAAATTAAGAAAAATATTTTTTTTAATGAAAATTCAATTAATTTAATAAGCAAATTAAATAAAAATAATACATATTATATATATATATATATATATATATATATATATATATATATATATATATATATATATTAGATACACACACACATAATTATATGAATAATAGATAAAGATAAAAGCAGTTCATCCTGACACTTCATCCTTACAGTCAATTCCATGCAGTTTTTTATTTTCATTAAATTAATACTTAATACTTAAATACTTACCTAGAACAATCATACAGATTATTATATATATATTATATATTTTTAAGCATTAATGATTTACTTTGACCCTTGTCCAATCATTAATAAATAAATAAATAAAACCTAAACTGCAGCTTACTTGACAATCAGTGATTACTGAGCAGTTGTTGATTAAACATTTTAACACCTAATTATAAATAAATACTTTCAGCTATAAAAATCATACAGCTTAAAATATTTTAATTTAATTTATTCAATTCAATTAATTTAAGTATTGTTCAAATCCATTAACATATTTACTGACATACCACTCAAGACTTACTGATATAAAAATGTAAATTATAATTAAACTTTATTTGGAGTACTACTTTCTTACTTATTTTATAAGTAATTATATTAAGCCAAAAATGTGTTTTAATGCCACTATTGATGAGGATAGTATCATATTTTAATGATCAATAATCAGTCTTTAAATGCAAGGTATTTAAAGTGTACCTGAAGTATACTTGCAACAGTTCTGCTTTAGCACAATCAAACATACTTCAGTATATCTTCAGTTGGACTTACTTTTACACAATTAAAGTACATTAAGCACAAAATCAGTTGTTACAGTTTCGCAGACATTAGTGTACTAAAATAACAACTGCAAGGTATTTTTATTTTAAGTTTAAATTCAAAGTTTAAGTTTATTTCAAAATCCATTTTCGTATAGAATTATTTTTCACTATAGGGTTATCAAAAATACAAATAACTTAAGTTTAATAAATAATTCAGGTACTATTATATAAGTGACCATGTTAGCTTATATATTATCCAATAAAATAAGACTGAAGCCACTGTAGACTCACTGTAGACTCTGATTTTTGATTGTTTCAAGAATCTTACTTTTGTTTTCTGTGTCTGGATTTGGACTGTAGTAGCCCTTGTTACATCGGCAGCAGTACTGACCCATCCGGAAGCCCTGCTGCGGGATGGATTCACACTGAGGGGAAGACAAAGAAAGAGATATGAAGTCTGCTCATGTCAAATCAACACTGATGTTCCTGCCAGTGACTTGAGTATGATTGTGCTCTCTCTGCTTCCTGCCATTAATTGCATGTGCAGTCCGTCCCTCATCAGCGGTTTATCTGTGAGAGTTGGCTGACCCACACGTCAGTTAATCTAAGCTAAATCCTAAATGGAGGGGTAATACCTCCATTGACAGAGCTTTATCTTTTTATTCAGGGAAATCCAGCACTGTTCACATACATTTATGTGATTTTCTATTTTACCTTTATTTAATCAGGCAACTGACTTAAGAACATGATTGTTATTTTTAAGAGGATGTCATCCTTGTGGAGAGGAGCAATTAGGAATAAATAAAAAAATATTTTCTCTGTCTCTTTTCAGTTTTATATAATATATAACTCCATCCTTGGAGTTATATATTATATCTGTATATTTTACAGTGATCGACTCTCTGTGAATTTATCTAAACTTAATTTCGTTAAAGGGACACTACAATAAAAAAGAAAATCGTCTTCATTTATGAGTGAGTTTCTTTCTTCTGTTGAACATAAAAGAAGATATTTTGAAGAATGTTGACAACTAAACAATTTTGGTCCCCATTGACTTTTATAGTATTTTTTGTTCATAATATGGAAATCTGTGTGGACCAGTGACTGGTTGGTTACCAGCAATCTTCAAAACATCTACTTTTTATTTCAACAGAAGAAATAAACTCTTACAAGTTTGGAACAACTTTGTTTTGAGGAAATTATGATGTAATTTGGATTCTAGGGATTCTACCGATCCTTTTAAATGTTTGTGTCTATTGTACTGATTGTTGAATCTGTATCTTCCATGTAATAGTCTGTGAAACAATAAAATATGTATTAAGTAAAACCAAAACTGATTCTTGTCTATGTCATTTTATCCATTTAAATAAAAAATTAAATACAAATGACATATGATGTTGGACACAAATTTAAAGAGTTTGTGTCCAACATCATATGTAACCTTATCCATGGGACTATATCATGCATCATGTCATACTAATGTTTCATGTAATGAATGCATCATCATGACACTGTTCTATTAATATGCTGCTCCTTTCATTTATAGGCGGATCAACTCAATTCTCATTAAATTCATTCAGTGTGCCAAATCTTGCCGTTGCTCAACCTGCCAACACCTGTGAGCTTGTGCTCTGGTTGGATGAGACGATGGGGGGTCTGGGTCTTGTGAAAGGGGGGTGTATGAGCTTGTGTCCTCTGGGAGGGGGTCGGAGTTGGGTGGATGGGGGGTTGTGTGTGTGAGCATCACAGGATTATCAACCTAATCCTTCAGATCATCCTGCACCCATGCTCACATCTTTAAATAGAAGGTCTGGATGAAAGTGGGAGGATGATGATGGAAAACAGGAAATGTTAAACGTATATAACAATCCAGCAAAATAACGAGCAAAGCAGGTGATGTACTAATATTTCAAACTTAATATCTAGATAATATACATAGAGAGATGCCAGATCTGATGGCAACAGGCTTAATGAAACAGTGTGGGTTTTAAAGTTAAAAGCATAATTCATGCAGAAATGAAAACTCCTCTCATGTCATTCCAAACCTGTATGAGTTTCTTCAGTGGAGCACAAAAGAAGATATTTTGAAGAATGTTGGTAACAAAACAGTTTTGGTTATCATTGACTTCGACTGTATGAATAAAAACACATTTCTTAATTTGTGGTCTTTTATGTTGAAAGTCATACAGGTTTGGAACAACGTAAGGGGGAGTAAATTAAAGAATTATTATTCTTGGCCCAGGTATACATATAATATTATCAATTTTTAAAGAGCATCAATCAATCAAAAAAAACAGATCTTATGTAATTTACAGGAAGAGTATTAGAGGAAAGCATAGCTGGTAAAAAAAAAATTCAGTTTCTAACATTATAGAATGCAGTGGAGAATCACACAAGCTCAGAGAGACACATACAAAAATGAATGACTTCACCACGTTTTGAGTTGCTCTTATGCCCTGCTTGTTTCTGCTCAGTAAAATCCACCCGTGCTATTATATTGTATATTGCTGCATTCATTGTGGGTTAAAGTGTTTTATATTTTTTTCATTTTGACAATGAAAACATGATGAACTAAGCATCTTACAGCATTGTATTAATCTAAATATACTTATATATTTTAATACTAAACACTGAAACATTCTTCAAAATATATTTTTTTATGTTTCACACAACAAAGGAAAGTCTTAAAAGTTTGGATCGACATGAGGGAAATAAATGAGTTTTCATTTGTGGTTGAGCTATCCCTTTAAATAATGTTAATAAGCTGAACCTTATTGTTAAGTGTTGATTAAACTTGAAGCCCTTGGTGCCTGCAGGAAGTCCTATATGAGATGACTGAATTTATGTTCAGTGTACAGTACACTCACCTCCATGCTGGTCTGATTACATTGGTGTGTGTTTGCAAACCAGAAGTCTCCACTGGCACACTGATCCACATTGAATCCCTGGATGTTGACATCGACACGGATAACACCCCTACACCACCAAAGCAAAGACACACTAATGATGGAAGACTTGAAATTAAATTCATCGGATTGTTCACTCAAAAATGGACATTCTGCTGCGTTCCAAATCTGATGAATTACTTTCTTCAATAAAATAAAAAAAGACGATCATTTATGTCTATAAATTATGGAACTGTTCCTTTTCATTGTATGGACAAAAAACAATTGTAACATTTGTCAAAATATCTTCTTTTGTATTTCACAGGTGAATAATGAATGTCCATGTTTAAATGAATTATCCCATCAAGAGAATTGAGACTAAGAAATATTTTAAAAGACATTATGAGTACACAAACTTAAATTCAGCAAGAAAGTGCACTCACCTGAACTCTGGGTTGAGGTCTGGCTTCAACCCATAAAATGGCATTGAGAGACTGAATAACCACCCTGGCAAAAAACGGCCATCAATGCACTCAAGGAAAGGGGCTTCGCCCCACCGAACCCCACTGCTATTGATCACATAACTATCCCCACGTGCCCACTTGGGAGTGTCTAGGGTGCTTAGGTCATTTAGAAGAACCCGTTTCGACAAGGCATGGAGGGGTGGAGAGCTAGACTTAAACATATCAAACCAGCTTTGGTCAGGTGAAGGAGGACGGAAGCTGCTCCAGGCAGACGTCAGGTCCTGCAGAAGAATGTTATGGGTTGTGCCTTTGGAGGCACGGAGCACCAGTTGGGGCTGTTTGATCGTGGGGTCAGCATCGAATGTTAAAAAAGCTCGTCTGACCAAGCCTGGCCTGTCCCCTTCAAGCATGGCCCGCACCAGTGCATGGTACCACTCGATATCCTCTTGTACACTCGTTTCTCTCAGCTCACTAGCTTGGAATATCAGGTTGAGAAAGTTGGCAGCATTGGTCAGAGACGCTATGGCTTGGTGCAAGAGAGGGAGAAGGTCTCTAGGCAGAGATCCCAGTCGAACAGGCAGCTGGAAACTTTGTGTGCAGGTAGAGGCAGACAAAGAAGATGAATTGCCGGTGTAAAGGTAGCTCTCCGCGGCAGACTGCTCCTTCTCCGTCCTCACTTTTACTGGAGCCGGACTGGTGGGTCGAACACTGGAAGACGAGCTTTTCCCTGCTACAGTATTTGGGTCGGTAAGAAAAGGAGTTGGGCTGAACTCCAAGCTGGACGTGTCCTCAAGCTCAGACACAGTGGTGAGCTGAGCAGAGAGCAGGATGGGAAGTAGCAGCAGTAGAGGTAGCAGACCGACACACGGGCCCATCCTTAAAGCAGCTGCTCCTTCAATGCTTTTTGTGAAGGTAAAGATGAGCTTTGTGCTTACTCACATCCTGAAAGATGCTTGGACTTCTTTTCTTCTCTATCCCTGGTTTGGTATCTTCTCTCCTCTTCTTGTTAGTTGGTGTCAGTGGTGACAGAGTTCAACTGCACTTTGCTGCCAACAGCGTCTTGTTTTCACACATAAATAAGTGTGCATTCATACATGGACCGATATGCACTATACATTTTCAAAGGTGAAGGAGAAGCTCAAAGAGGAGGCAATGCTTTAACTCCATGCATCCTGCAGTCAGTTGGTCGAGTCCACCCTGGATGCGACGATGCTGGGACCAGCACAGCGTGGAGTTAATTGGCCTGCAAGAAACTGGAGTGAGAAACAGAGATCAACAAGAAACAGTCAACATACCCCCATTTCTCTCTCTGCTTACCTGTTCACTCACTCTGCAGCCCTCCTGTAAATCTCTCCCTCTCTCCATCTCTCCCAGTCTCCCGGTAGTGGTGAGAGCTGAGAGTGGCACATCTGTTAATGTTGGATTGTTATGATGAGTGTATGTGCATGAGGATGGGCTGATGGATGAGAGGATGGGAGGGTAATCCTCTCTGTTGGGGTATGCATCAGAATCTCACCGCTTTGTGGATTAACCCAACACTCCCCGGCTGGGTCAGGCATGAGTGGTCTTTTAAGGACTGTGTATGTGCGTGCGACTTTGTGCATCTGTGAATATGTAGATGCAGTGGTTTACAAGTCTGCATCTGCCTGGCAGATAAAGTGCACTGAAATGTTAATCTCGGATAGACCAACTGCGTTCTGAACTGCCAAACGTCTGGTGCAACAATCAGGAAAATTGTAAAAAATCAAAGAAGAAGAAAACATGTTCCACATGTGTTCTACATGAATGAACGTCTGTCAGATCTGTGTGTGTGTGTGTGTGAGAGAGAGAGAGAGAGAGAGAGAGAGAGAGAGAGAGAGAGAGAGAGAGAGAGAGAGAGAGAGAAATTATTCAGATAAATCCAGTCATGTAATGCTGGCGAATCCTTGTTTTGGTGCCATGGCAACAGGGTTCTGAGATACAGCACTCATTCCTGTGGGGCCCCACCCCCACTCAGGACTGCAGAGGCTGTTTGCATCTATATACATGAACACAATCATCAAAAAAAGTAATTGTGTAAATGTGTTTTTTTTTTCTTCATGGATGCATGTGTGTTCAGCTTTGTGTGCAGTTGTATGCATTTAATTGGAAAAGATGTGGACAATGCATGTAATATTTCTCTGACAACGTCCTGTTGAAACACATTCTCTTTTGGATATTTGTGTATACCCATAACTGTAATAAAATCCACTCTTCGTGTTATGAGATGGCGGGATTTAAAGGGCTCTTGTGGGCATGTGTAAATGTTTGTGTACAGCGACACCATTCGGTCCATAAATGAAATCGCATTTAAAAAATACAGCGCAAATGAAAAGTCTTGACCACAGAACAATGGGGTGAATGTAAACAATAACTGTATTGTACCTCTATATGCAATTTAATAGCCATATGCATACGTGCAATGATTTATAAGCGTATATGAGATTAAATACTTTTTGAAAGTTGAAGTGTCCTGCAGTTTAATATGCTTTGTATTTAAAACTAAAATGAATTTTTACTAAATTATTGGGATATAGCATTAATTGAAAGGCATTAAATTAAAACTTTGGCAGTTAAATTTATATAAATCTTGTTGGTTAAATACCCCATATTATGCGTTAATAATAGCCTGCGAAAACAATCAAATAAAACCAATGCATTTTTTTGTTTAAATAAGTTATGCTACATAATATGATGTCCAGAATAATATTTAATATTCTCTTGATTGTAGGCCTTGTGTTTGACACAATGCTTTACGTTTTTAGTAGCTATATGAGGATTAGAGTCATTATTCAAATGATGATATCATGCAAGTCATTTGTCTTTGACTCATAACGTAGGGATTTGCAGGGAGAGTTTCGCTGGCGCTGGAATCGTGCGGAAAGGCGATGCCACTACAATTGGTGCAGCATAAACATCAGTGGGTAAGGGCATCTTCCAGACAACAGCGCGGTAAATGACATGAAAGCAACGTTACAGCACGGTGCACGTCACTAAGGGGGACAGCACATAGCCTACAGCCAAGTGGACAGCAATGGCACCGATAAGACCAAACGCGAAACGCATCGAATTTGCGGAAGTGAGCGAGCGGGTGGGGCCTCGACGGTAATGTGACCACAGACGCCGTTAGGATTGCGTGAAACGAAGCGTTATGTATGACCCTACGAAGACCCGAGGAGGATTTTAAGACCGGACGCGAAATAAGACGAGGACGTGCGCAATGTTGAAGGAGCGACTGAAATAGTGTTGATATGCACTAATTGCTGGCGCTGAGTTAGGGGTCTAACTAACTAACACCAAGAGGATTACCATCATCATCATCACCATCATCACACGAGCGAGATCTCATGACTGGAAGCAATGTGAAACGCTGATATCGCTCATTCCTTCAGTATATTGAGGAATAATAATGAACAACGCGCAAGATATGTCTCCCGATTTTGTCTTGATGCGCCTGGTCTCCGCGGCCGAGGATGACCGCTTGGACGAGGAGAATGGGAATCTGTCGTCGGTGGCTATCAAGGGGAACTTTGAATGCACACAGAATCACGGCCACATCTCGGCGGTGAACAAAGCTCCGCAGGCCAGCGGAACGGAGGCACCTGACTCTGGAGTGATGGCGAACAGACCTGCGCTGTCTGCGCCGCCGCCTCCTCTTCATTCAGCCGAGGCCCACGGTTACGATCTCACGCACCGAGGTGGAATGGGGCCTCAGCTGTTGGTGTTCAGAAACATATCGAGAGACTCCGAGGGATTCGTCGAGAGCAGGTCGGAGGATCAGCGGAGAGCTTTTGAGAACCAAGCGGCGCTTGTTTCCGAGTCTGGCGCTGTGGATGCTCAGCATCCGCCTACATGGACGCTGCATCCGCAGCTCAAGCTGCCAGCGGTTGCTACGGACACGGATGGAGCCGAGCTGTGCCACCGGCATCGCTTGATCACCGACAACCAAGACTGGCCGCCGGTGTTGGATCACAAAACGAGCTCGGTGAAGGCGCAGCGGCAGCTGCATCAGCTGCCCGACGGTCCTGTGCTGGAGCTGGCGAGGAAATTCGGCGAGCTGGGAGTCGCTCCGGTTCCCGATTTTCTCCTCAAGGATGGCGAGCTGCAGCGCTGCTCGTGTCAAAGCGTGCTCGGCTCGGCTGGAATCAGACAGGGAGAGGACCCGACCGAGACCAGCGATGCGCTGCTGGTGCTGGAGGGCCTCGGGTCAGAGGAGGTGAACGGCCTGGGCATCAATGCGTGCCAGAAGACCGAGTCTCAGAACGCGGAGCCGGGTGCTTTTGCGCTCAAGTGTTTCCCCTCGGTGGTGTCCGGGGGACTTTGCTCGCCGGCGTGTTGCTTGTTACGAGACTCTGTAAACACCAGGCCTCAGGCTCCTGCCAGCGACAGACTGACTCCAGAGGTCCCGTCCCAAACCAAACCCAGCCAGGGCACCCCGTGCTCCAGCCAGGCGTCGACGCCGAAGTCCCGGCCGGACCGGAGCGCGACCCGGGCGCATCTTTCCTCTGCGAGCGGAGGAGAGAAGACTCTGAAAGTACCAGGGAAATCCAGGAAGGGCTCGCTTAAAATCCGTCTGAGTAAACTTTTCAGAACTAAAAGCTGTAGTGGCTCTAACAACCTTTTGGACAAGAGACCTTCAGTCACGTTCTCCATATCCTCGGCGGGCAGTTTAGTGGACATGTCCGGAGCGAGCGGTGGAGAACAAGACACGGCCAGGTGAGTCCATCCGCCCAAAACAATCTTAATGAAATACTGGAACTTTAAACTTTTGTATAGGCATAATTTTATTTACATGTGTACATATTTTCCTGTGACTTTATGTATATATACTGTATTATTCGAGGACAATTTCGTGTTCGTTTTCATACAACATAAACCATAAATCGTAAAAATGTTAATTAATAAAGGGGGTTGCACTATTTTCCCACACATGCAGAAATGATTGATTTCTTTTTCGAATTGCATTGACTGCTTTAAAATACGAGACAGGACAGAATATGCTTAACTGATTAATTTCCTATTTGGGTTTGTGTATATGCTTTATTTTTTAAGATTAACATTTTTTCCAATGCATTGTTAGATGCCAGTGTTTCCTGTCATGTGCAAGGATTTGATTAACCATGCCTGCTTTAAATGTTTACACTATTTATTACATTTTAACTTTGTAATCTGTAACTTATTACATTTCCAAAGTAACTTTCCCAACTCTGACAACCATTGTAGTCTGGTCAGTAACCTATTGTTTGTACAGTGGCTTCATATTTGTGTCCAATTTTGAGTTGTAAGACAACACAGACCTTAATTTACTATCAAATCATAAACCTCTTTCCAAAAACACATTGGAAATTGTGTACGCATCACATGGCATATTAGCATTCATTGTCCTCTTACTTAGAAACTATGGCCTTTTGGCATGTTGTTAACCTTTAAATTTGTCCCTGAAGCAATTCAGTCAAAGATTTAGCCCCTAACACATACTGGTGATTAAAATGAATCAGAAAATTGGACACTTTTTGCCCTTTTCTTTTTAACATAATCTGTGTTACTTCATAAATATTCAACTAAAAATATATTTTCTGTCATAAACTTTAGATGATAAAAATACATTTCATTTCATCATCAACTTGTACTTTTAAAAATATCATCTTTAAGTAGTTATCAATGTGGCTCGGTGTGTGTACTTTTAAAGCATTGTACATTTAAGACTAAAAATTGTACTATGAATTGTGATGATAAGAAACTGATATGTTGACTTTCTTTAAACGCTTATAATTGAAATTGTTTATTTTCTTTCTGCAGCCAGCCTGGACTAACAAGAGCACAAAGTGCTTTTTCTGCGGCCTCTTTTGCTTCCGTTTTTACAGGTAAACCAAGATTTATAGAAACATAATGGGGTGGAAGTAAAAGGAATCCTTGGAATATTTTTGAATAAGGCGCATTTGCAAACCACTAATGAGCTTACACAGTGCATGGAAAATAAAATGACACAGACACATGATTTGGATGAGATTAGTCTAATTTTCGGCCTGTCTTTGGAATGATGCTATAACATTGGATGTTGTTAATGTCGTTCTCATGGCTCTTGTCATTGTGGCTCTGGTCACAGGAGAGACCGTGTCCTTGGTTGATGTGGACATCTCTCAGAGAGGCAGGAACTCCCCTCATCCTCCCACTCCTCCACCTCCCCCTCGACGGAGCCTCAGTCTGTTAGGTAAACCCCACTACAGATGTTATATTTAAAAAAGACACAGCTCCTCGATCTCCTTTGTTTCTGCTCTCCTTCATTCATACCCTTCACATCTCCATCTGTTGCACACTCTCGAAATATTTCTCCCCCATCCCTCGCCGTATATTCCTTTATCCTTCGCACTGACACCTCTAGCTTCTGTATCTGTTTGTGTGCATGGTTTGATACACTACCGTTAAAAAGTTTGGGGTTGGTAAGATTTTTTAAATGCATGTTTGAATAAAAACACAGAGGGATTGTATATTGTGAACTATTATTGCAATTTAAAATCTGTGTTCTGTTTTAATGTTATATAAAATGTAAATGCCATTACAGTCTTTAGTGTAGCATGTGCTTTCATATATTATTACAGTTTTCTGCTCAAGAAACTTTCCTTATCATTATCTATATTCTGGAAACCATGATGAGTTTAGTTTGAACCTTTTTTAATATAAAGTTCAAAAGAGTAGCATTTATTTGTAACATCATTGATGGCCCTTTTCATCAATTCACCACATCTTTGCCAAATAAAAGTTCATTTCTTTAAAAAAAAATGTTTTGACTCCAAACATTTGAACTTGGAATTAACATTCATTTGGGAGACTCACTCACAAGTGGTGGGCACTAAATATAGACATACATATTTTTATTTCATTTATATCCTAAAGAGATCAAGTTATAAAAGGTTTAAAGTAAAGTAAAACTTAAAGTAAAATGACTTATCTTTTTAAATTGAAAGTATTTGTGCACCAAATCTAAGACATTGGCTGAAAGAAATGGTAACAAATAGGTCAAAAGAAAAGATAACTCATATATTAAGAGTTAAATCTACAATTTATTATGACCTCTCAAATTAGAATATTCAAGTTGGAAATGTGTTGATAGATGACTAAATAAATTCATAAACATGGTCGATATATTTTGTGATCATTCAGACCAAATGCATTTAACCAGATCACATTTGTAATGTAAATGCTCATTTCTCTCACCTGCTGTCCTGTCAATCAAATATTTGACCTAAATCATCCATTTTAAACTTTGCCAGTTGTGTGTGGCTTTAGAAGAAAACAATGATGCAATAATATAGAATCTCAAGGAAAAAATATTATTTATTTACTTTTTTATTTTTATGTAATTTAAATAATTTTTTTTGCGCCTTGTCCCTCTCCTCAAAATCCCATCACAAGTGTTCAAACTGCTGAGATGCATGTTGCACTTTTGAAAACGCAGGTTATTCACCTCACCTCTGTGGTCAAACCCAAGGCGGATGTTAAAGATGCAGTGTGACGTCAGCCCACACGCTCATTCTTTCACTTCATTTCCCTTTCTTATTCATTCTTTTCATTTCATGGTTACCAGAGTCTCTGATTGCATTCTGCAAGCATAGAATTCACAGAAGCTCCACCTAAAGTGAGTTACTGTGTAAGTCTATAGTTGTAGTTTGACTTCGCCGGTGTTTGGCTCACAGGCGAGCAGTTCCATTTCTAAAAAAGTGAGGCCTCTCTGGACACTTTTCCAGTTCATCTGCTCAGTGTGGCAGTGTGTGCTCTTTATACTGAAGATTGAAATGATCACAGTACTGGAGATGTAGGTATTGGATCTATGAAGAAGCAATCTTGTCATGAGTGAATGGAGATGATTATAGGTATGTGGATTATTCAGTCAATGTGTGTTTGAAGTTGATTGTTTATCATGTTTAGGTTGGAGGTTTTAAGGAATAATCCAGGTTTCAATATTAGTTAAGTTTAATTAAATGCTTTTATGGAATAATGTTAGTAGCATGAAAATAATTTTGACTTGTTTTGTAAAAAGTAAAAGTAAAATTACACTGAGGTCTCTGGAAATGGAAGTGAAAAGGACCCATTTCTGGAGGATTTAAAAGCAGAAATTCTATATTCTAAATTTTTATACAAATGTATTTTACAAAAAATTGTGTATTTTTTTTAGCTATGAAGCTGTTTAATTAATTGTTACAGATGACTGTACACTGAAAAGGTTAGTAAGTGATTTTTCCACCCAACAGTCATGTTAACACTCATTTAAAAAAAAGTTAAAAAAATTGTAATGAAGACTAAAATGAAAACTGAATGTATAAAAATAAAAACTAAATCAAAGTGTTAATAAAAGCTACAATAGTATCTCAAATAACACTGTATTGAACCTGGAATATTCTTTTAAAGTACATTTTTTAGCATCAGCATCGTGAGTGTGTGATTGAATGCACATGCCAGCATATAGATTTATTTTTGTTTCCCCACGTTGCAGCTCACCGTGTCATATGCGTCCCGTCACGGTGTCTTAGTCTTCAAGTGCTATAAGAGGATCATCAGATATCGTCACATAATTGGAGGATCTGTCCTGCTCCATTATGGTTCAGACAGGCAAAACCACGTTACTCATACATAAAGTGCAGGTCATTGAATGCAATATTCATGTTAGTTAGTTTGGTCTAATTTTGGTAATATCCGTCCCTTTTCTCTGAAGCTGAGTGGTGTTAGGGTTGAATTCAGTCATGTTCTGATTCCTCTTCATCGCCCGTGGCACCTGTCTCATTCTAATAGACACTTCTCATCGCTTCTGTTGCTTTCTTTTTCTGTGACATCTCCTTATTCTCCTGGCTCTGAACCCTCCCTCCTGCTCTCTTCCAGACGATATAGGTGGGCCACAGCCTGGGCCTTTCCTAGTGAGTGTAATGGGGGCCTCCCTGCAGTCTCTCCCTCTGCCTCTTCCTCCTCCTCCCCCTCTCCATGCCACCATCCAGCATAGTCTCAGCCTCAATGGTAAGACTTGGGTGCAGTGGAGGGGGCGGTGTGTGTGTTTCAGGGTGTCTTCCTGGTTCTGAAAACTCAATTTCTGCCCTCAGAAGCACCTTTATTTCATTGAATGAAGTGTGAATGTAACTGGTGTTTTTGTGAACGGCAAAGGCAAAGACAATACATGTCACCCACCACATTTATTGTTTTGCTTAACAAAGGCTTTGGTTGATCGTGTGGTTTCGTTTTTCACTTCCTGCCGTTAGAGGAAAAAGGTGGTGTGAAAAGAGGAAGTGTGAGCGATAGTGTCATACTGTAGAGTTCAAACTCTGTCTCATATAGAAATATAACTTGTGTATAAAATATAAAGGAGATTAAAGATATGGTAACTACAATATAGCATGTACACATGGTTATTGGTAGTTGTTATGACATTTCATTGGTGTCCTGCAGTGTGATGTGCCATAGTGGACACCGGGGCAAGTTGTCACACAGAATCCTATTAAATAAGAATCACCAATCAGCTATTGGGCAAACAAGTGAACACAATATAACACACAACTGGGGCATGTTGTCACAAAAGGGCAACTTGTGTTCAGTGTACTGTATCTTTTTCCTGGACAATAATGGTGAACATCTTTTTTTCTATTGTAGCAAAGAATGTAAGGTTTGTGCCAATACAGAAATTAAAGGAACATTCAAAGCAAACCCACGCTGATAAATATTGACTGGTGCAAAAATTGTGACAACTAGCCCTGGATTCTTGTCTAATTGTTATACGTAGTTCATATACAGTTTCTAATAACTTCATATTAGACATTACAGACACTTATAGTCCTGTCACACTATAGTGAAAAATGTACAGAAATGGTGATCAGTTACAGGACCACAAAATATACACTTTCCCGTATATCAATACATTTTAATCTAAAATGTTTTGAAAAAGTTATTTGAGATTTCTATTTATTGAAATAAATGCTGTTCTTTTAAACTTTCTATTTATTAAAGAATCTGGACCAAAACTATTGTTTAAACTATTTAAACTATTATACAATTCAAATGATTTCTGAAGGATTACTGATGCTGGAAATTCAGCTTTGCCATCACAGTAATAATTTACCTTTTAAAATATACTAAAATAGAAAAAATGTAATAATATTTCACAATATAGCAAAATTTACTGTATTTTTGATAACATTTTTCATTTAGCTAGTTTTAGAATATATATAACTCAATATTTTATGTTGTGTTAAAAAATCGTTCATTTGTGTCTCAGATGCTTTCTTCCGGGCACTTCCACATTCCGTCCAATCACAAACGGAGACGCCGGCCCCTGCTAGAGTGGCCCCGCCCCCAATCCTGTGTCCACTGAGAGGAGCTGATTCCAGCAGCTTCACTGCCAGCCTGAGAGAGCTGGAGCGGGTGAGAGACTAAAACATTAAAGCAGTAAGCCCAAAGAAGCCGTGATTTACAGTCAATTTATAACAGCTAAGGGCCTTTTGTGGGTTGTGGGTTTTATGTGTGTTTTTCTCACTGTTGTGGTCATTGTGTGTTTGCGCCTGCAGTGTGGCTGGTATTGGGGCCCGATGAACTGGGAGGATGCTGAAATGAAGCTGAGAGGAAAGCCAGATGGCTCATTTTTGGTTCGGGACAGTTCAGACCCACGATACATCCTCAGCCTCAGCTTTCGCTCACAGGGAGTCACACATCACACACGCATGGAGCACTACAGAGGTAAACACACACACACATGTATATACATATCTCTTAACACGCTCAAACCCTTTTTGGACTCAAAATGTGTAGCTAAAAAACACACGAAATCCTGATCTAAACCATTTCCTCAAGTGGTTTGAAGGTAGATTAAAAGGTCAGTGTTGACTACACGGCCTGATTTCATCACTTTCAGATTGACGGTTATTCCTGAATTCAGTTTCGAAAAATGTCAACAAATGTTTTCACACCCCCATTTGATTTCTTGTGCATTACACTGAAAAATATGAAACAGGCGTGCAGAATACATACTAAATTTACTGACTGCAGAAATGATTGTGGGTTTTGTTAATTTTTATGGGTTTTTTTTTATATACATAACTGAAACTGTGATGCATACTTTAAAATGTCATTACAATAAACATTAAGGTATATTAAAATTGTTCTTAATTCAAAGTAAGTAAATTAAACATGTTTTATCTTTTATCTTAAGTGAAAGTGCTACTTTCATATTACAGCTAATTTGAATATAATGTTTTTCATGTAAGCAGAAAAATATACATATGTGACCCTGGAGCACAAAACCAGTCATAAGTAGCAGAGGTATATTTGTAGCAAATTTTACTTTTACTTTTTTAGTTGTAGCAAATTGGAGTCATTTCTTAAGGATGTCCAAATGATATTTCTTTCAGTGTCATTTTTTCCTTAAAATTTGTTTTTAACTCTTCAGGAACCTTCAGTTTATGGTGCCACCCTAAATTTGAAGACCGCTGTCATTCTGTGGTGGAATTCATCGAGCGAGCCATCATGCACTCAAAAAATGGGAAATTCCTCTACTTCCTACGTTCACGTGTACCTGGTAAGACTACAAATATCCCTTGCAGACTATGGAAGCATATGGGTAGCGGTATTCAATTTGGGATGTAATATGCAAAATGACAATGCATTTCTGTATTTACATTTACATTTTCCAATACATTTGTGCAACGTTTGGTGCAAAATGAAAATGAAAATTAAAGTACATAATTTCCATTTGGCATTTCATACACCAGTTTTAATATGTAAAATGAATACTAATTTTAACGCTTTATAAGTTGCAAAATTAAAATTAAAATGTATTACAGAAATGATTAATTATGTGCCCAGCTACATCTGATTCAAATATTATGCTAATTAACAGTGAGCAGTGGTTTCAGACATTACAGTGCTTCACTCGCACTGACTCTTATTCTGCCTGAAAGAATGAAAAGACCGAGTTGAAGGTGGAGCGATTCGACCAATCAGATGAAAGCAGCGTTTCAGCTCCGCCCACCATTGCGAATGAAATATTAAAGCCATAAACTGAAATGATCAAAACGTACACGGACCAACTGTCTTGTCCATGTTCTCTCACTTGAATCCTCTTCTTGAGATTTGAGTCTCTTGACCTTCTGCAAGCCCCGCCTTGTTCACGCAGTGATTGACATAGCGGGAGTGGGCGGACACGTGATCGGCTCGGAATGCATTTTCAATGTGCACATTGAATTTTGCTACATTCATTGCGGGACACTGAATGAAAATGCAATTGTAAGTGTCTTGACTGTAAGTGTTAATGCATTTAAGAAAAATAGCATTTAAATAATAATTTTGCCACAGTTTTTGCTTGAACATGTTATACATATCTAATCATTTCTGTAATACATTTTCATTTTAATTTTGCAACTTATAAAGCGTTAAAATTAGTTTTCATTTTACATATTAAAACTGGTGTATGAAATGGCAAATGAAAATTATGTAATTTAATTTTCATTTTCATTTTGCACCAAACGTTGCACAAATGTATTGGAAAATGTAAATGTAAATACAGAAATGCATTGTCATTTTACATATTGCATTGTCATTTTGCATATTACATCCCAAATTGAATATCGCTACCCATATGCTTCCATAGCAGACAGAACTCTCAGCCACTTGCTGCATAAAAAGCATTTAATTTTTCTGTGTGATTATGGACAACAGGTTTATGAACAAAGGATGGGACATAATACATTGGCTAAATATTATATCTGAATATCAACATGTAAATTTTTCACCATTTTTAAGAGGGTATACAGACAATTTGTGTGTAAAACTAGCTACTTTTCATGTTACATTAAATTTATGTTACATCAATAGTTTTAACAGATTAGATTTAGATATATTCAGTAGTTCTCACAACAAAAACGTAATAAAAAAACGTAATCTGGATCTCATATTGTATAGTATTACTTACAGTATATACTATTATAGTATTTATTTATTAATATTTTAAATTAGCTTTTATTTTTCAAATTCATCTATGTGCTTTTATCATTTTTTTTATTGTTCCTGTAGTTCAAGTGGTAGAGCAAGCGCAAGGTTGGGGGTTCAGATCCCATGGAACACATGTTAGGAAAAAATTGTTAGCTTGAATGCAATGTAAGTCGCTTTGGATAAAAGCGTCTGCTAAATGCATGAATTTAATTGAATTCATTAGTTTTTGTTTGTGTTTAAAACAAAGCTTCTCTGTAGCTTTAATTTAATTTTAGTGCTTATTTGTTTTCAGGCAGTTGCCAATATGCTCAAAAATAAAAAGCATTATTTATATTGTATGATAAAACCAAAAGCAGGTTTGAGGGTGTGCGAGATGAAACGTGTGGTGTCTGTTTCAGGGTTGCCCCCGACCCCTGTACAGCTGCTCTATCCGGTCTCACGCTTCAGCAATGTGAAATCCCTCCAGCATCTGTGCCGTTTCTGCATCCGACAACTCGTCCGCATAGACCACATCCAGGAGCTGCCCCTCCCCAAGTATGACTCCCTCACACTGTACATTATTTTGATTATTTCCATTTCCGTCACACTACCATTCCGAAGTTTGAGGTCTGTAAGGTAACGGTTTTAAAAAGTGTCTTGTTCTCTCCAAAGCTGCATTTATTTGATCAAAATCACAATAAAACACTAATATTATGAAATATTTTTTAAATGCCTTTAATTTTTTAAAATGTAATTTATTAATGCGATGGAAAAGCTGAATTTTCAAGCAGCCGTTACTGTCCAATTACCTCTCAAGAAACATGTCTAAATATTATAAATGTAATATACAAATATCGACGTAAATCATTTTTTAGAATACTTTGATAAATACTCAAAAGAACAGCATTCATTTGGAAGATAAATATTTTTGTAATATTATGAATGTCTTCACTGTCACTTTTGATCAATTTATTGCATCCCTGCTAAATAAAAGTATTAATTTATTTTATAAAAAAAAAAAAAAAAAAAAGATTTTGAATGGTGGGGTATATAGGAAATGCATGAAATACTAGGAATAGCTACTGACCTTCTGAAGTTTTAGACATTTGGACACATTGTAGGTAATTATTTACTGATTTATATTAATTTACAAATCTAAATTAAGTGAATTAAGTCATACAGAAAGAATATGGCATTCAGGGCCCCTATTAAAAGTATTTTAAAGTAAATACTATTAATCGAAATGTATAAAATGATTATTAGAATATCAAGAGAAATCCTTTACAGTTATTATTGTCAATACTGAGAAAGTTTATTGAAATAAACATATATATATATATATATATATATATATATATATGTATACAGTATAACATAAAAAAACTTTGCCTACAAAGTGCCTAAATAGACTAACTTTTATTTTTTCATCATAGACCGCTCATTGTCTACTTGAGGAAGTTCTATTACTATGATGCAGAGGAAGAGATGTACCTGTCAATCAAAGGCATGCGCCAGGCAGCAGGTGTGGAACAGGAAGCCGAGTCTGAAACATAGCCAGATCGCTTTTTCACTGTACGTATCTGCACCTGTGACCCATCAACGTTCATTATGTTCTGCTCGGTGCCAGTATCTTTAAATAACAGAACACAAATGGATTGTTTTTTTAGGATTTCTGTGTGTGGATAATAGTTGGAACAGCGCATGGACACTTCCTGGTGCATAGCTCTGCTCCAACTCCCTGCCAGTCTTCCAGCAGCAGCCAATGAACATCAGCGACTGGCCCCTCCTCTTTGACCAACACACGGACAGAGAGAGTACAGAGGAGTGCTGGAATACTGTCTATGTTGAGCAGGCAAATAAATCCAGAGACTGACGTGATAGACAAAAGACTTGAAAGGTCACTGGACAGCAAACAGTGGACTTAAAAAAATTAAGTTAAACAAAAAAATTGGGGTACTAGCAAAAGCCTTCATCTGTAGGTTATATTACACTGGAGTTTTTAAACTGGCCAGTTTGTGAATCCGTCTCTGTTTGGTTCTTCTTTCTTTCCTCATCGGGCCCCTGACCCCTGACCCCTGGGTGGAGTGTGTGACCCCTTTATTTGTCCTTTCCCTGATTGTAACTCCTTCAGTCTGATCAGGCCACATGAACTGTATTTTGAGTAAAATACAAAGTAAACTTGAAAAAGTGGTGGTATATTTGATGACTTTTTTTAACATTATTTATGATTTAAGATTATAATTGCTTGAATTTAAATTGGTCTCGCCACTGGACGTATCCGTTCTTCCTTGCAAATCACTTTACCGAGTTGCCAATTTAACCATCGTGGATTCCAAGGTTTAGTTTGAAGTAATCTGTATTAAGGCAAGGCACTACTACGTGCACTGGTCAATTTTGAAATTTTAAGAATTGGCGTTTCATAATGATATATTTCAGACCAGTGGAAAGAAAACATCCGATACACACAAGTCTATTTTATTACACTGTTTGAATCTGTAGATTTCAATTATGATATATATCTTTAAAGGCGGCTTTCTCTCATGCACTGAGCTAGAAATCTCCTCTTCAGAAATGCTTACATACAACAAACTTTCCGGTGTTTTCTGTTTATATTCTGACGTTTTTTTTTTTAGGGAGCAGTCTGTTCATGTATCATTTCCCTGAAAATTTTATTAAAAAAAAAAAACATAGTGAAAATTTTTTGTTCTGGCTATTTTCTGATTTATGGAAGGTGATAAGAGATATATTTAAAATCCTATCTGTAAAAACCACACTAATATGTCGACAAAATGAAAGAATTTTGAATCTAGCTTCATCTAATGTTCATAATACTGTTGTGGAAATGTATGAATTTACTTCATATCTATTAGTTACATTTTTATCAAGAATGCCTTGTCTTAAGACAATGGGATATGACTGTGATAATCATTCAGTATGATTGTATTACTATCTTCTACGGTCTTTAAGTCATGGTAACACTACAGTACTTTTTTATGTGGGACATCATACACAATTAACAATCTAAATGGGGACCTTTCATAGACTTTTATTGTTTTTATATACAGATAGTTCCATATTCTAATCAGAAAACTGTCTCGATTTCTACAATTTTAAACAAAGACTTTCTATTTATAATTTATAACTGCAAGTCCGAGAAGGAGGTTTTGCCAGATTTAACTCACTTCTGAGTACAAATTTGTCTCCAAAATATGATTATTTACACAGACCGTTGGTTTTATATATTCAGGTAACAATACCTAAACATTAATTCTAATTAATATTGGGCTCACTTAACAAATGGCATGTACAAAATGTAAAATGTCATGTTGAAAAGTGAAAGATGCTCCATATGAAACAACAACCATATATTCCTATGGAGCACCTGCAGTGCTTTCATATTGCAATACAAAAATAAAACAGTGCACGCAGGTTGCTCTATCGAAATTCGTGTCAATTGCTTTTGATTGATATGCTTTATCCTATGGAATGATATTGCGGACTTTATTCAAAAGGCATTGCAAATTGTATTTGCAATTGCGTTTTCAATTTGTGGACGCATAAAATGTGACATAATCCAAACGCAAATGCAAATCGCGCATTACCGTTTTCATTTTCGATTAAGTGAACGCACAGTGTCTGCCAAATTTAAAATGGAAATGCAAAGTCCGTTTGCAATTGTGTTTCCCATATCTTAGGAGCTATGCGCCTGTCATATTTAAATAGCAATATTAATTACCACATTTGCCTTTTCACTCTCTGCACTGTGCATGTAAACTGCCAAAACTCAAATGGAATCGCAATACCTTTTGCATTTGAATTTCCACCGTCTACACGGAAACCTGTCAATCAAGTGACAGGGGTGGGGCCGTTTTATTGGGCGTGTTTGCATTGGGAAGTGACGATCGTACTAAATGTAATATGTTTTTACTAGGGTAAATATGAGTTAACGATAGTGTTTATAATTAAGCCACAGTAGCCACAAATGTACAGTTGTCTTAGACGAATTCTCTAAGAATCTAGCGATCTGATGCTACTTCAGCGTAGCTTGGTAGGTCAGTGGTCAGTGACTGTCATCTCTCACGGCACACAGTCTTTTAGCGCGTGTTCGAAACCCGGGCCGACACAGACGTTCTTTATTTTTTTGTTTATCCTACTAACTTCAGCCGCTGATTTCGGACTTGCATCCTCAGTAGTTCAGACTTTGTGCATTCGACTCGGGAGTGTGATGTCTGCGAGGACGCAGGTCCGGTAATTCTGCAAACAGCAGCGTACTTGATAACACGTCAGCTCGCCTTGACTACTGTAATTTTCCTCACTGTATGATCGCCCGTTTGGCGGCTGAAGTTAGTAGGATAAAAATAATCATATTTTGGAGACAAATTTGTACTCAGAAGTGAGTTAAATCTGGCAAAACCTCCTTCTCGGACTTGCAGTTATAAATTATAAATAGAAAGTCTTTGTTTAAAATTGTAGAAATCGAGACAGTTTTCTGATTAGAATATGGAACTATCTGTATATAAAAACAATAAAAGTCTATGAAAGGTCCCCATTTAGATTGTTAATCTAAAGTGAGCTTATTAGGCTTATTATTTTGACTGCATCACAACGCCCGCCTTTCTCCGGAAAGCTCGACAATCTATTGGCAAAAAATATATCCTTCACCTGTCATAGAAACAATACCTTATCTCATTGGCCGAAACAAACGTCAATCATCCAAATGCCATACTGTGATTAGTCAGGTCCGAAAGCTCGCGTTGATTGACAAGTAACCTGATTGGCCAGAGGTCGCGGGTGGGGCGGAATCTCTTGTGGGCTCTTCAAGGCTTCACGGAGAGCGAATGTCGTCATGAGCGGTGGGTAGGAATTATAAACGTTGGTGTTTATACTACTATGTTACTTTCTTAAACATTTTCTCGAGCGAATGAACCGATGTATATTTTATGTAGTAACTAGCACGCACAAGTTAAAAAAAAAAACATGCGTATCACGGCGATTGTACCAAATGCACACTTCCGGAATCACGGTTCTTTTCCGCAGCGAAGAGTTTATCTGGCTATAGTTAGCACTTTAGCATGCTAAGCCAGCAGTTTCCTTCTCCATCAGTGCACTATTGAGTTTGTCTGCCCGCAGACAGAATAACCTTTGAATAGGGCACTGCGTGTTTATAGAAAGACGTAAATGTGTAAACGGCTGGCTAAGACATGATATAATATGAGGTTAAATAGTTATTTTACAGAATTCATGTAGCATAGCTCAACCACTTGCAGGCATCTGACGTGTAGCCCGTTAGCGTTAGCCGCTGGCTTCAGTCTGAAGCTTTAACTAAACTGCATGTTAATTTTATATAAGCTTAAAAATATAATTTTCTTCCCTCCAACCACGAATTTTGCTGTAAATACACAAGCGTTGGTTACCAGCGGCTGTGCTCTGATTTTCAGCCTGACTAGCTTGTTATGACACAACAAGAGGCAAAACCGTTCAAATATGATGGCAAAAACATACTGTGCTTTAATATTTCTAGACTTGCTGTGATTTTGATCCCGGTCATATAAATGTGGAAAAACGAAGCTAGATTTGACTGCCAATTAGCGAGCAAGTGTTTATTTGGGTTAGGATCGGGGTCAATGGGGTCAATGCTGGGTGTTTACCATAGATGTATATATAGTATACTCGAGCAGCAACTCTTAGTCCTTGTTCTGACGAAGCCCAGCACTTCAGGACCAGGATTGAGAACATCTTATGGTGTGCTATTAGTGGATTGAGTTTTAAAGCCTGTCCCGTTGAATCACTCCTCTCCAGGGTTTAGATTATCACAGGTAACGCCTTCATAGCTACCGAAAGTGCATGCCTTTCTGTTTTGTTTATTTTGCTTTGAACAAAACAATCGGGTTATTTGATTTGTTCAGTATTTCCAGTTTCTATGCAAACACTGATCACAATGCTATGGTGCTTTGGAAAATAATGACACCGTCCGTGGGCATGCATGCACAGTCTATGCACAGAATTCCCTTTCATTCTTCTGGTGCATTATTTCACTGTCAAATGAAAATTGATTGATTGGAGATTTCTGATGTTTTCTTTTTCTCCCAGATCAAAAGGACAGTATGGCCACCACTGTCGCAGTCAGCCCCAGTGAATATCTCCAGCCCTCCACCAACACCTCTCAAGTAAGGTCCCATCTGTCTGTATTTTTAGAGATGCTTTGATAAAAAAATGTTTAACCCGATAAGCCAGTAATTATTTTAATGTTATCAATGACATCTACAGAAGTCATTTAAAATGAAACTACCATTACTGGTTATTCTCAATTTTTTTTTTTTTATCAATTTCGTATTATGACATTCAAATAAAATGTCTATAGTTAGTGTAGTTCAAATTCTAAATTGTATTATTATTGAAAAGCATGTAAGTCAAAACTTTCACACAATCTAAATAGTGAAGTTCTAAATTATTTTTATTGATTTCTTTAGTGTGAGTCAAAACTTGAAATTGAAATGTTTGTAAAAAAAGAAATAAATAGTCAGGAACAATGGTGTTAGTTGATATTTATTAAATTATGACTGTTTATTAAACCTATGTACCCTAGACCTGAGAAAGGTGCAAAATATGAATGCATAATACATTTTTGAATGCATTAGGGAAGGAAAAAAAATGTCTAAGAAAATTGCTTTTTACAGTGTCATTAGATTATTAGTTACTTTTAAGATTGGCTTCAAGTAGGAGTTAAATTATAGTAAATATTGTTTAAATGTAAAAACTTTTTTAAACCATGAAACTCATACTTAGCTCTGATTGGTCAATTGCTGTATACCACACTTAAATATTTAGTTACACTGTGTAAAAAAAAAAAAAAAAGTCAGCTTTTCTACTTCAAAATTTAAAGTGGCTTGTTCAGTAAGATTTTTCCAGAAAAATGTTAATTTTTTAAATCTTGTGTAATTTGAACTCCTTTGTTTGCTTTGTTTTTATTTTGTGTTTAAGTAACTCTTGTATTATTTTAACTGCTGACATGGAAATAAAAACAAATAACTGCTACTACTCAAAATTTCACATTTAATTCTGTGTAACTTGCTGTTTCTTTGTAATTATTTGTGAACTTTAATAGTTGTTTCTGAGAAGTTTTTTTATAAAAGTAAATCCTACACCAAACTACAATACATGACTTTTTTGCCCCTCTTTACAGTCTGGACAAGTTGACACTAGTTGGGGAAAGTCGAAGCCAGTTTGCACATTTGAGTTGACAGGTTTCACAGAAAAAAGAAAAAAAAAACGTGTAGTGAATGATGAGCACAGACACAGACAGTTTTTTTTAGCTTCAAACTATGAATCCATGCAGTCTTCAGAGATCGAACATGTTGAGCCGGTTTTAGAACACTGTTTTCATTTGTCACACGTATCCTAGCAACAAGGCCCATGATGCCCGGTTTTTCCTCTCTAACCATTTCCAGGCTCAGCAAGTGTTTTAAAAGTTATCTAATGTATTCTGCATTTAAACTGCATATTTGACAACTGCTGTGAAATGTCTTTTTTTTTACTCTGAGGTCTCTTTATTCACTGCTCTGCTCTGTTCATGAGTTCTTGCTTGCATTCTTAAGTTAGTCAAACTGCTGATTGTGTATCAACACTCTCTCATGTAGGACTCCCAGCCCTCCCCGCTGGCACTTCTGGCGGCTACCTGCAGTAAGATCGGGCCTCCGGCTGCCCAGGCCCCAGTCAGCACGCCACCATCTCAACCAACCACGCGCCGTCTGCACCCTATCAAGCCCGCTCCTATTGCCCCGGCTCCACCCAAAAACCTTGGATTCCTCTCAGCAAAGGGAAATGTTATCCAGCTGCCCGCTGGACTTGGTTCGTCAGGGGCCAGCCCTTTTGTCTTCACTATTCAGAGCCCTACACGTCCAGCAGGCACATCCACTGCCAACATCCAGTACCAAGTGATTCCTCAGTTCCAGGGGTCTCAGACCATTCAAATGATGCCTCAGGGAGGACAGATCCAGATCATCCCCGGAACCAACCAGGCCATCATCACCTCACCCGTCACAGTTCAGACCACCACACCAGCCCCGCCACCTCTGGCCCCGGCCCCCCAGCAGAAGACGCTGGCGATCAAGCCGTCTTCTCAGAAGCGGCGGCAGAATAATGCCAGCATAAATGCTAACTTTGTACGGCTCCCTAGTGGACTCACACTCCCACTCAATGTTAGTGCGAGTGAGATTGTTACAGAGACTGCTGCTGCTCCAGTGAAGGGAAAGAGGGGGAGGAAGAGACAGGTGGCTATAGCTCCGCCCACTCCGAATCCTCAACCGGCCTCACCGCCACCTGTAGCTGAACAAGTCGAAACCTTGCTAATAGAGACCACATCCGACAACATCATTCAGGTAAGTGTGTTTGTGTAGTTCTGCTTTGGCTTCCTGCTTGAGCTTTTTTCAGTTGCTGGTTTCCTGGATGTTGTCTCATCTGACCGATTTCTACATCAAAATGTCCTTTGTGGTTTACACTGTTCTGTGTTGGCATGTGTCTTAAGGGAAAATCAAAGGATTTTCAGATCTTTTGTTTGTTGCGCAAAGTTTGCACAAAACCGGTCCTATTCACCCCAAAATGAAAACACATCAATGTTATATTATTCTAAAAATATATAATTTTCAGGATCATGACATTATTATACATGACTGTTAAGTACATTTCATCCCCAATGCAAAATAATTCCTTTTCAGCATTAATGTCATAAAAAAATACAAATAAATTATAAAGTAGATGTACTCCATATTAGTTTCATGATGGGTTTAATTGAAAATCTTTAAAATTTTCCAATAATCATTAGTATTTGGCAGTAGGGCTGCACGATGTGTCATGATGTACGAATCCACGATAGTCACATCGCAGGATGTGCGATGTAGGTTGTCGTAGTTGATCCGTTAATCATTAACTGTACGGGCCAGCTGCTCCCCAGCCCTTGACGAATGTGATTCGCGAGAGAGAGCACGAGAGAGAGAGAGAGAGAGAGAGCAAGAGCGCGCGCGAGAGAGAGCTCGAGAGAGAGAGAGAGCGAGAGAGCGTGCGAGAGAGAGAGAGAGCGAGAGCGCGAGAGAGAGCGTGCGAGCGAGCCCCAGCCGCACGCTCACCGTCTTCAAATAACACGAGCGCTGTCTTGCTCTCTCTCCCTCGCGCATATTAATCAATTACGATGGTGTCGATGTTTAAATAATTTAAAATGAGAATGTTTGTTTGTAAGAAAACAATAGATTAGATTTCATATCGCAATATATATTGCAGAAAAATAAAATATCGCAATGTCATTTTTTCCCCAATATCGTGCAGCCCTATTTGGCAGTAATTAAAAGTACTGCGTTACAATCATTGATCATTTAGTGTTAGTTATTTATTTATTTTTGTTTTAATTAAAAATATTTATACAAAAAATTAAGAGAACTTGGTATTAAAAAAATATACATTTTGTAATGTGCTGTGATCATTTTATTAGTTTTTTTATTGTATGTTTACGTAACTTATTATAATTTTAGTTTCTTATTTATTTCCATTTAGTATTTTTTTAGTATTAGTATGCAAGCAGCTGTTTTTGTTGATTGCATATGTCCCTAATAATCTCTTCCTGTCCCAGGCAGGAAATAATTTCCTGATCGTGCAGAGTCCAGGGGGGGGTCAGCCTGCTGTGGTGCAGCAGGTGCAGTTGGTTCAGCAGAAATCAGATCAGCAGGTCGTTCAGATCCCACCGCAGGCTCTAAAAGTTGTACAGGCCGCCTCTGCCACACTTCCCCCTGTACCACAGAGACAGACAGTCACGCCCAGTGTGCAGGTGCCCTCCCCAGAACCCACACAGGTAAATCAGAAACCCCTTTATGTTTATTTCCTCTTTATGATTTAATCAAGTTCAAAGGCAGTTAAGATTTCATTTAAAAAAGTTTACAATTATCTAAAGATGTCATGCATGTGCTCTGCTCTCCCAGTTGCTGTTTAAAACGGCCTCAGGTGAATGGCAGGCTGTACAGCTACAGGAGACAACAGTTACCACACCAACAACACCCACCAGCACGCCCACACCTGCCATGGTCGCTAAAAAGTCTCAAACAGGGACAAGGAAAGAAAGGACTCTCCCTAAGATCGCCCCGGCTGGAGGGGGGCTGATAACACTGAACGCAGCCCAGCTGACATCTGCTGCTCAGGCAGTTCAGACCATCAATATTAATGGTGTCCAGGTGCAGGGTGTTCCTGTTACAATCACCAACGCTGGGGGTGAGTGAGTGAGTGAGTGAGTGAGTGAGTGAGTGAGTGAGTTTCAACGGACATCCAGCTTGTTATGTGATGTTAACTCTGCTGCATTTTGACTGGTGTGTTTTAGGCCAGCAGCATCTCACAGTGCAGACGGTTCCAGGTGCGGGTCTGCAGCTGGGTGGTGTGCAGACACAGACGCAGATCATGCAGGTGGAACAGACGCAGACACTGGAACTGCAGAGTCAGCCAGGAGAGAAAAAGCGGCGCATGGCCTGCACCTGTCCAAACTGCAAAGACGCAGAAAAGAGGTGGGAAAGCTTCACATATAATGGGGCTGTTTGTAATTGGGGTAAGATAAGTCTGGGCAATATGGCTAAAATATCACAATTTTTCTTTCCCATGTTATTTGATATTGATATTTATTACAATATTTGATACCGGTAAATGAGCAGTTCAAATTAATGCTAAGTTTGTTTTATTCCATCACTTGCTCATCAATAGATCCTGTGCAGTGAATGGGTGCCGTCAGAATGAGAGTCCAAACAATTGATAAAAACATCACAGTTAACGTCTTGAAAAGCTTCATGTTTTTTAATAATTTCACCATTATTAACCATTATTTCAGGCAGCACTATTATAAATACATCAGATTATTGATTTTTAAATGGGTTGCATATCATAATAATGCTTCCCTCAGTGAAAATGTTTTTATCACATCAAAATCCAAGGACATATGTTTAGGACTGCTTTCATATTTTCTAAAAATAGTAAAAAATAATAATATTATTAATATATGAATTTTTTGCTTGAGTGAAACCGCATTGCTTATTCACACAGAGAAATGCTGCACATATAGATTTAAAAACAATAAAGTGTATTGAACTGAATGTGCATGCACACTTTTTACGTTGCCAATAGTGTAGAAGTAGGCTACTCAAAAGTTTGTTATAGATATGGATTTATTTTCTCTGATAATTGTATTGATATTTTCTTTCTGATAAATATCAATTAAATTCAAATGGTCAAGCAGAGAACTGGTCTGGGTTTTGTTCTGCGTAGAATAACTACTGTTTGGATATAACTGTGATGCAGAGCTCAGATCAGATTTTACAAGTATTTCTCAATGGTCGTTAAATGAAATACTAAAAAATCCAAAATCACTTTCTACATGCTGCAGGCCAGGAGAGGTGGGGAAAAGAAAACACATCTGTCACATAGCAGGCTGTGAAAAGACCTTTCGAAAGACTTCGCTGCTGCGGGCGCATGTCCGACTGCACACGGGAGAGAGACCCTTTGTGTGCAGCTGGGTCTTCTGTGGAAAACGATTCACACGCAGTGACGAGCTGCAGCGACACGCCAGGACACACACGGGTACGCAAGCTACAAATACACACACGCCCTAAATACAAGTGTGATGCATGACTGTTTCAATTCTCCTCTTTTTCGTCTGTTTTCAGGAGACAAACGCTTTGAGTGCAACAAGTGTCAGAAACGTTTCATGCGGAGTGACCACCTCACAAAGCATTACAAAACACACATCAACACAAAGAGCCTGTGAACGTCGTCTTTCACAGGCTTTCGAGAACTTGATGGGGATCAGAAAGAAAAACGCTGTTCCCAGGGCTTGTGAGATGGGAGCATTCCCTGGAAGATCACCTGTTTTCACCAGCCGTTTCAGGGTAAACTACACTTCTTTTTTTTTACTCTCCCTCATCAACAGAGGAACGCTGGCTGGCCGTAAAGTGTGGCCCTCAACTGGGATTCATGAAGAACATGGATGCCAGTTGTGTTTTGGCTGATTCCTCTGTAATACAAAGCAGAAAAGACCTCTGTCTTGGCACCAACAGACACTCGAAACCGCTACTTTTCCCCCTGCACTTAAACTTTTTCACGTTTTTGGTTGTTTTAGCTAAACCAAGCCCCTCACAAGAAGTGTAGCAGCTAATGGACAGTGTTTCCTGGCTTTTATTGTGTAAATGTTTGTTTTCATGCATACAAACATACATACTATGGCAAATTTGAATACAAAAGTGACGCTTTGGACAAACTCTTTGACTCAGTTGACATGTTTTTTTTTTTTTTTTTTTAAGTCTGCTTTGGAATTTTAAACAGAAGCTTGAAACTTTGTATAACTTTAGTTGGTTGTTTTTAATATTAGTGGTTTGGAAATGAAATATTTGGCTTTTACATACTTGGCCATGTTAGACTATCATGTTTTATATAGAGGAGATAAACAGGAGGGTAAATATCTTGGGACTTGCTACACGTTGAAAGGTTGATCTTCATCATAAGGAATAACTTATAAAAAAACAAAAAAAAACAAAGCTGAAATGGCATTGGATGTATGCAGGTTGTGTCTTTATTAAAACACTGCAAATGTGTCGGTTCAAAAAAAAAATTGATAAAGAAAAACTGTGTGTATATGTTCTCGTGTAAAGCAGGATGAAATGTCTCACAAAACAGGACGCAATGTAATGAAAATGTGATTGAATGCTTTATTTCATTGAAGGTACTTGTAAGTCCATGCTGATGGATTTAATGGTTAGCTAATTTCAGTCATTCCTTTCAAGGTGATCCAAGTTTTTGTCCAAGCTCTCTAAAAGAGGCCTTAAGAAGAAAAAGAAATCTGTGCTCATGTATGTTTGTATAGTGTCTGAGTTCGCGCTCTTGTATTTGGGTGTAAAATGTAGGATAATTGTTACACAAACGTGTATTGGCTATTGCTGCCAAACATGAAAGATATGGACTGTGTACAGTATAAATGAGAAGGAAAAAACAATGTTGTATAGTTTCATTCCTAATAGATTACCCTTTTTATTGACTAAAAGTTGCCTTAGTCTGCAGCACCCCATATTTAAAGAGATTTGTCTTTTTCCAGGGAATTGCATTTGTAGACCTGCTTTATTATTAATATTATTTTTTTTGTTTCCTTTTATTCATTTTTGTCTAACTTATAAAGTGTGAAGAAATGCCAATTTATGTGCACTGACCAAATTCAGGGTTTTCACTGAGTGGGTAATTCAATTTTTTGGTTCATGTACCTACATCTGATTTGACAGAATAAAAAGTTCTTTATCTATCCTTGATAAACCCCACATTTAAAGAGCCCTGGTTTTGAAAATCGGTAGGTAACCCTGTGTTTGTATAACTTGTATTGAGGAGCTTAGACCAGACAACTTGCTATCTTTTTCTACAGTCAGACCACCGCTCCCACTCACCCAATAAAGCATAACACAAAACACTTGAGTGTTTTTGTTTTTCATTTAAATCAGTGCTTTCACTTACTCTCATGTTCAAACCCACGCATGACTTTCTGTCATGACTACATACATCAAGAACTGAGCCATTTTAGACTTAAGAAAGAATTTTACAGTTTAAGTTCTGTTGTACATCAACTTATTCCACATAGTGCCCCACTGAAACCTTGGATGTAATGTTTTAAAACCTTGCTAAATTTTTTAGCTGTAGACTGGTACATTTGACAAGCGCAGACTGAGTCTTAATTATTAACCCTTTAGCACAAAATTAGCATTTGCTGAAAATTAACTGAGATGTAGATGAGTTTGTCTTTTTATGGGAACAGATTTGGAGGAATTGAGCGTTACAGCATTGCTCACCAATGGATCCTCTGTAGTGAATGGGTGCCGTCAGAATGAAAGTCAAAACAGTTGCTAAAACATCACGATAATCCAAACCACTCCAGTTCATAAGTTAATGTCATATGCATCTTGTGAAGCAAAAAGCTGTGTGTTTGTAATAAACAAATCCATCATTATGGTGTTTTAACATTAATAAAAATTAAAAAAAACTCCCCGCTGACTGCAGAGGATCCAATGATGTAATGCTAAACTTCCCAGAATCTGTTCCCATGAAGAAACAAACTCATCTACATTTTGGATGAACAGAGGGTGAGTATAGTCAGTAAGTATTCATTTTTGCTTGAACTATTATTTGAAGCACAACACAGAAGTCTGGTGCTTTCTCTCATTGGCTGTACTGTTATTTATCATTGGCTCTTTGGAGTACTTTGATGAAAATTGATAATTAATCAAATCCTAAATTTAAAAAATCTAAATAAAACACGTCATGCAACCATAAAAACTGGAGCATGTAAAAATGTTTTTAAATGAATGATATAAATAACTCAATAAAAATAGAATGACTGAATTAAAATGTCAGGGGAATTCTTGTACTGGTCGATCCATCCATGCTTTTTTGTGGCAACATTCATCTTTGAGTGTTTTTGTTTGTTTTCTTATTACTTGTCATTTAAACACAGTTATGAAATTAATCTAATAATAAATGAAACTTGTCTATGACTGCTGCATCTTTATGCATGGCAGATTCATTAAATGAATAATGTGCTTAAAACATTGATTAATGCATTGAATTAGTGCATTTTATATCGGTCACGATTTTTCTGCAGTGTGTCCTGAGGACCCTCTGTCTGCTGTTGAGATGGACCAGGCGAGTTTTTCCTGGAAGCAATCAGAGGAACATGATTCTATCAGTGCATCTGATGACAAGACAGAGGATGGGTCGCTAAAACGCTGCTTTTATCTGCATGCACTCAATCTCAGCATTAAAAGGGTATGTGCTTCTGCAGGAGCAATTAGCCGTTAAGTGGACCATCAGAAGATCAGTTGTTTCACTTTCATTCATATAAATATATTTGTCTCCTTTAAAATTAGTTTTCAAATAATTTATCAAAAGTTTAAATAATGAAAAAGTGTATAAGTTTGTAAATGCTTTTGCTTTCTTGCTCTAAGGCTCTCTGGTGGCTGTGGTGGGAAAATTTGGTTGTGGGAAAAGTTCGCTGTTGGCCTCCATAACAGGAGAGCTTACCAGGAGCTGATTTATAATATATGTATAAAGTTACTCTTTAAAGGGAAAGTATATACAATAACATTCTTGAAAATGTATGGGCTGTTAGATGAAAAACAAAATTCAAGAAAACTAGTGCAAGGGTCATGCACACCTGACCCTGGATGCGTAGGATCAAAAAAAGACAATCTAGTAGACTAAAAAAAGAAAACGGATCCCGCACACTATAGCTTGCATACTAAAATAGAACTTAACTAAACTAAAATTGCTCTAAAGACTGCATTTTTACCACAAAGGAAGATCTCTATTTGGTAAAAGCCCCGAAAGACTGCAAGGACATCAGCAATGCTAAGGAGAACGGTACTGATGCTTTTCAAATGAATGCATTAACCATCCCCATGAACTGATGCAGATAAACCTTCTTCCTCAGATGCTATAGGCCGAGATGAAGAGGAAGCCAGTGAGCCGGAGCTAGTGTTTGGGGAGGAGCAGACGCAAATGGCCAAGTTGTCCTGGGCTGTGTACCGCTCATATTGGAGGACAGTGGAATGTATGGAATTACATTTGTTTCAATAATACTGAACGAAACTTTATAAAACTGAAAGTAACTTTTTCAGAAACTATCAAAAATATGCCATTACAAAAGAAGAAAAACACTATGAAAATGATGGACTTGATGAAGTCAGCAACCTGTCTGACAGCTGTAAATGTACAGAATGTACATTTGTACATTTGTACAACAGAATGTAACTCCAGGGCTTGTATCTATGGGCTTCTCTCTTGACGTCTCCCCGATTGCCTGCGAGCTTCTCCTTCTGTCTGTACGGTAATTTCTCTACTGTGCGACAGAGACTCGAGTGGTTATGACGCAATCGTTAGCCTATTTTTACAAAAACTGTTTCTACAGGGCCATAATGTAACATAGAAAGTAATGGAGCCCTTTATACATTGTCGTGTATCTTTAGAAATAAATAAATGGACAAATGGAGTCTTTAAACGCCTCAGATGAAAAGTTATTCGCTGTCAAAGTGACGCCAAAATGAATGGGAGTCAATGGGATGCTAACGCAAGTGAAGTTTCTTTTACTGTCTATGGTGTAGCCTCACGCTTTCTCCAGTTTATTCACACTTCTCCGAAACGCTCAGCGGTCTGTCTACAGTGGACACACTACCAGGTCTGAAAACTAGCTGTACTATTGTACGCAAATCATTTCATTTGCATTGATGTTTGGTTTGAATAAATCTCTGGGTCATATTTCACAGTAAAATAGTTAAGTAAAAATTATTTTGCATAATTTATGAAAAGTAAGCTGTTTTTGTTGCATTGTGACATTATTTTTCTGACTATTACTTTTACATTACATTTACATTATTTAATATATTAAATCTATTAAATAATTATTGATTTGGTAATGATTATTTTGATCAGCATTCATTAAAATCAGTACAACAAATGTTAGTAATGGAACTTTTTTTGTAAAATAATGTGTCATTATCATGTAGGACCTTTCTGTATTACAATATGTATATTGTATATATATTGTATAAATATATATATTTGCATAAAGAAATATACATATATATATATGTATATTTCTTCATGCAAAATTCTTCTGTAATATGCTGTCTTTTCTCATTTGACTTTGACCTGAATATTTTACTGACTGAGGTTTTTTGGGGGGGTTTTTTCAACTCAATGTTAAGTAACTCAATGATAATACACAAGGAATCTCAAGTGTTGTTATTTTGTAATGAGTTCCCTCAATATTATTTAACACCTACTTGATGACACTGAAATAAATGTTGATAATTGCCTGACAGTGCTTGCAATGCTGAATTAAACTGTATTTTTGTGTGTTTGAGAGCAGATTTGAGGAGGAGAATGAGAGGCGTCTGGAACAGAATCAGCGCTGTCTCTTTAACAGTAATGCTGCCATGCAGTGGCTGGACATTCGGCTGCAGATGACCGGTGTCTCTGAAGTAACTGTCATCAGTGTGACCACTGTGATCCAGCATCAGCTCAAATCCCAGGTTAACCTCTTAATAAGATTAGAGTGTAAATTCACATTAAAGGCATTTAGCAGGTGCTCTTTACCAGAATCTTTAGCTTCATGTCAGACAGCCATAGTCAACAGAGCTTTGAGAATGTTAACTATTGGGCAAATTATGAATTCAAATAAGTCTCACATGTACTTTATTAGTCTATAATGGAACGTTTATGAAACCCAACTCTACTGCAGCACTATTGTCCAGTTTTAGAAGATCATCATCCAGTCTCTGTCCTATGCACTGTCCATCACCAATCTAATGTCAGGCTTGATTTTCAGCTTTGCGCCTAAAGAGATGCAGTTGATGAGCATAGAGCGAGAGTGTACAGAGGAGTATTTCACCAACATCCTGCAGGAGCCTCAAGAAGCCAGCACTGAGGTTAGAGGAGTGATATATTTTAATCACCCTTCCTTTTCTTCAGCACAGTGCGAGAGAACCTTGATCCCCATGGCCTCCATCCAGACTTAAAGTTGCTGCCCTTGAGCAATGCCACCTGGGAGATTTAGTACAGTGGAAGTACTTTTGATTGTTGCCTTACTTGATAGGGTTTATCTAGGGCATGAGAAAATGCTGTCTTTAATATTCTTTTGCTTTGTCTGTGTCTCCCATTACAGGTGGCCTGGATTCGGAGGTTGAAGAGAGGGGAAAGTCTCTGTCTGTGGGCCAGAGGCAGCTGCTGTGTCTTGCCCGTGCCCTTCTTACAGAGTCTAATGTATAAAACTAATGTATAATTAAAGTAAAACATGGACCATGTCAAACAAACAATCTTACCTTTGTACTTTAATGTTATTTATGTTTCAATAGATTTTATACTTTGAGGAGGCCACAGCAAGCGTTGATCATAAGACTGACATACTTCTGCAGAAAACTATCAGAGAAAAATTAAAAGATAGATCTGTTCTAACCAGTGCTCCAAAGCCCAAAGGTATTAAATTGCTTGTATACTTGCATATGATCTCTATTTTTCTTTTAATTTAACTTTGAGTAGCCTATGGAATGAAAATAAAGAGGGAAAAATCCCTTTGTAGCGATGCAAAACTGATTTTCTTTATAAAAATAAAAAAAACACAGTAACACAGCAAGAGTGCACAGTTTTGTGAGGCATTTCTTGAATCAAACAAAGCGGATAGATTGTAAAAGTATATTTGCAACTATTTTATGATTGTTAATCCCCTTAAATTACTATGATTATCTCTGTTAACCTTTGTGCTGAACAGTCAAGCATACTAGCAAGCATTTTAGTAAGTGCGTGGTTAGGCTTAAGAGAAGCTGCCAAAGAAAATGGTGAGTTCATCACTGCTTTGAAAGGTTAATAAATTCATATTATTAATTTAGGTTTCAGGGTGTCTTGTTGTTTGGTTGATGGAACTAAAAAAAACTAAACCTGGTAGTGACTTTTTTTTTAATTAACGTAACAAGTTAATTTAAAACACTTTTCAAGAACAATTCTGCTGCCATACAAACTCAACCAGTCTTTCTTATCCCACAGAATGAATACAATTATGGACTCAGAGTGCTGGTGATGCATGCTGGGAAGGTGGTGGAGTTTGACAGCCCTGCTGCTCTGTGCCAAAAAGAAGAGTCTGTTTTCCAGAAACTCTTATGTGGTGGGGAAGACTGAGTATTGTATTTACCAGGTAAGAAAGTCGAGTAGTTGTCCTATGCATGGCCACTGGATATGTGCAAATACCTGTAGTGTATCATGTTATAAAATGTAAAACATTGTAAAACTCAGGGAATGTTTTGTTGTTGTTTTAGAAACGGTCTCATTTGTATGTAATAGTTTTAGAAGTAAATGTGTTTTTTTTTTATTAATGGTCTGTTTTCAGATTTGTATTTATTTTTATTTATTGGTCTTCAGGAGGATCTCCTCAAAGTATTTTTCCCTCTTCAAACAGGTAAACATTTTTTTTTTTTTTTTTTGCAAACTAAGGTGTGAGAGTCCGACTGTTTTTTTAATATTTATTTCTGTGATTTGAATGCATTCTCTCTTCTGAGAATTCACAATGCCTAATTGGTTTCATTAGAGGTGTGAATGCTCGTAATAATGCCGTCTCCACCCAGAACAACCTGCGTGAGCGGGACTACGCCTTGAACAGGTGAACGTTTTCCAACCTGTATGAGTCATATGGGAGTACATGTGTGCATTGTTAAACCCTATTTTATAACCATTCCTTTAGATTTTCTCCCATCAATCTCGAATTAGGGAGAGGTTTGTTTTTGTTATGTCACCCTGCCTCCAATGCAGAACAGGCAGTGATGCTGAAGCTTTATTAGGTATGCGTTTGGCCTGGTTAAACCAGTCGGTCCACTGTTCAGGTGGATTACTTCCAGCAGTGAGAATACCATAAACAGTGATAAGAGAACAGAGGTGAACACGGTCTCATCCAGTCAAAACTTGTCTTCAGCATGGCACATTATCACCGCTGACACTGAACAAGGATTTAAAAGCTCACTGGATACAAGGTAAGGCTTTCAGATTTACAACAGTACTTTGGACTGAACTCTGTTGTGTAAAACAGCCCGTATGGTACTTAAAGTAAAGTTTGGTTGTTTAGCAAGCATAGGTGTCCAGGTGTTATTGTTATGTATGACTGCGCAGCACTCGCAGAGGTTACGCTGATTTAATTGTGTTTTTACTATCATTTAAGAGTGGTTTAATGTATTAATATTACAAACTGCACATAAGTCATGTATTAAAGTATTGCACAGGGACAGTTATAAGATATTTAAAATTGTGAATGTTTACATTGACATCATTTCTTTGGGGACCACTTTTTCTAAATACTGTTACTGTCTATTACTCTGTATCAAAAATAATGTTTCTGAAGCCAACTTTTAGGTCTTCTACCTGTAATTTGTGTTTACTGTAAATATACAGGTTACAGGCTTTGTGGATGTATATATCATTTTTCCATGTGGAATAATGTCAGATGGATATGCTGTAGGCTGCTTTAATGAAATGAGACAATTAAATCATTTTTATAAATAGCTGAGCAGATTATCAAAATATGTGCCCTTACAGATGATCATGGAAGCACCTGGTACCTCTACGATTACACATGTTTAATACAGAGGGTGTGGTTAACAAGGTGAGGTCTCTTCACAGTTTCCTTTGTCTGGCCTAACCTGTTCCTAACGCCCTTGTTACACTATCCCTGAACAATTCCTTGAATACCTCAGTTACATCAGTTTCGTCTGCCAGTGGGATAAATGCAGATGTTTAGTTAAGAATTAACATTGTTAAGGATGAGTTGCATACCAATATACATGCTTTTGTGTCAACCGGCAAAGCACTAAATTAAGTTAGTGTTGTTTGATCAGTCTTGCTTCATTTTCATTCAGTGATGTTCACAATGACATGTCAATAATAATTAGTACTCAAACATGGGTGTCTTGCTCCAGCTGAAAAATGTATTTTGCATCAACAGGTTTGAGATTTGGAGGCTTTTCTTCACCGTAGATATATATTAGTGAAATGGTATGATATCTTTATTTTATCCAATCTGTATCTGAAGAAAAATTTTCAAGAAATATGAA
This sequence comes from Carassius carassius, assembly GCF_963082965.1. Lineage (NCBI taxonomy): Eukaryota > Metazoa > Chordata > Actinopteri > Cypriniformes > Cyprinidae > Carassius > Carassius carassius. The sequence goes on along the minus strand of NC_081798.1, from coordinate 3,225,899 downwards.
ATATGGAAAAAAATAAATACACCATGATATTATCTTGTAACTTGCAGGCTCTTCGAAGAAGCCTCTCTGACAGCCTGCTACTTGAAGATGACAATGTGTCTGTAGAGGGTTTGGAATACACAGACCTGCACTTTCATGAAGGTACAGTTTTGTGACTGTTTGAATATGATTTTATGTCATTGTATATTAATTGAGCTTTAGATTGCTGGTTCACTTTTACTGTGGAGAAAATGGCTTGCCATGAACATTGAAATGGTGGAAATTTAAGCATAACAGTTTGTAATAGACTACATTTCACGCTAATTTACATTTCCATTTAAGATGATGAAATTGTGGGTGCCAGTGGTCAGTTTGAACTAAAGAGGAATGAACAAAAGAAGAATGAAGCTGTGGACATTTTAAAGTTGATTGATAATGACAAGGGGATAACAAAGCATGGTTTGAAATCCAGCAAGAGCTTGGAAAGCCTGGATATCAAAGCTCCAAATGAGGTCTGTGCACATCACATTCACTTCGTTTTCCTCCTGAAACCCCCAAACAAATTAACTTATGATTCAAATGTTTCAACAGGTGTGGAAAGATTCATATGACAAACTCTTCAATGCCAAAGTCAAGAAATACATGAAAGGAAATACAACTGTTAAGGAAAACAGATATGGCATACACAATGGGCCAGTGACAACCCAAACACTTGACCGCAAAAACGGTCAAGTAAACGTTTCGGCTTTACTTGAGAATGCAGATCGAATGCGTCCCACTCCATATGAAACAGAATTTGGCAATCAAGCGGGGCCATATATGGTCCATTATGATGCCAAGGATTCTACAGGTGAATATGACTCTGAAATGTTAGTACAAGGATCTGATCTGCTGAAATCAGCAAAGATCAAAACCAGTATTTCGAGAGATTTTCCATCGCATCATTTCACAAAGAACTCGACCAGTGTTGATAGGGAAATGAACATACGTGGTGGAACATATACAGATCCAAAAATAGATGTTGGTATTAATGCACCAGATTCAAATCTTACACTGTCAAATACCCAAGGATCTCCTGTGATGCACCTCACAAAAGGACATTTTAAAAGCCCAAAAGCAGTGCTTAATTCTTCTGATATAGATATGGATGTACCATCAGTTAACGTCAAGAAGTCAAAATTTAAACTGCCAAAGTTTGGCCTATCTGGAAACAAGAATACAGACATCAGTTATGATGGAAATATGAAGGGGTCAAAACTGGCATACCCTGAAGTAGCTGCAGGTCTTAATGGTTCTGATATACAAATTGATGGACCAAAGGCTAATTTCAAAGGTCTAAAAACTGACCTTCCAGACATGGAAAAGTCATCTGGAAAACTGAAAACCCCCACTTTCAACATGCCTAATTTTGACCTGTCAGGACCCAAAATAAAAACACCTGACTATGATCTGTCCGCTCCCAAATTTAAAACAGACTTTGATTCACCAGACTTCAACATCAGAGGTCATAAGCCAGACATCACAGGACCTGACATGGATGTTGATATTCCTGAAGGGACATTTAAAGGACCAAATTTCAAGAAACCCAATCTTGACTTAAATGCGCCTAATCTCGGCATAAATGTGCCTTCTGGTAACCTTAAACTGCCAAAAGTTGACTTCTCTGGTAGCAAGCCAGTAGGACCTGATCTTAAAATCAAATCTCCAGACCTGAATCTCAAAAGCCCCAAAATTAAGGGAGGAATTGATACCCCAAACATGGATCTGACTCTCCCTCAAACTGATGTGAAAGGCCCAAACCTAGATATCAAATCACCTGATATTGATGTTAATGGCCCTTCAGGCAAATTTAATATGCCAAAGATAAAGATGCCCAGTTTTGGCCTGTCTGGTTTGAAAGGGCCACATATGAACTTGGATGCTGACATTGATAGGCCAGACCTCAGTCTAAGTGCATCAACTCCCAAACTTAATGCAGGGATAAACAGTCCTGATATTGATATTCATGGACCTAATGTTGATCTCAAAGGACCAAGGACAGACATTACTCTTCCAGATATGGACAAGCCTTCTGGAAAAATGAAAATGCCCACTATAAAAATGCCTAAGTTTGGTGTCTCAGGACCAAAAATAAAGACACCTGATTATGATCTAAAGACCCCTGAAATGGATATATCAGCTCCAAAGTTAAAGGCAGACTTTGATTCTCCAGATCTCAACATTAAAGGTCATAAGCCAGATATCACAGGTCCAGATATGAATTTTGATCTCCCTAAAGGTCAATTTACAACACCAAACTTAAAAACACCCAATCTTGACATGAATGCACCTGGCCTCGACATCAATGCCCCTTCAGGTAAACTGAAGAAGCCAAAAACAGATCTTACGCTTCCAGACATGGACATGCCATCTGGAAAAATGAAAATGCCTACTTTCAAGATGCCTGATTTTGGTCTCTCAGGACCTAAAATGAAAAAGCCTGACTATGATTTGACGACTCCAGATATGGATATTTCAGCCCCAAAGTTTAAGGCAGATTTTAATTCACCTGATATAACGGCACCTAATGTTAATGTTGATTTCCCTAAAGGTAAAATTCAAGGACCAAATTTGAAGACACCCAATATTAACATGAATGCACATGACCTCGACATAAATGCTCCTTCAGGTAAATTTAAGCTGCCAAAATTTGACATCTCTGGTAAAAAAGCAGAAGGACCAAATCTTAAAATGAAATCTCCAAACCTGAATCTCAAAAGCCCCAAAATAAAGGGAGGAATCGATACCCCAGACATGGATCTGACTCTACCTCAAACTGATTTGAAAGGCCCAAACCTAGATATCAAATCACCTGATATTGATGTCAATGGCCCTTCAGGTAAATTTAATATGCCAAAGATGAAGATGCCCAGTTTTGGCCTTTCAGGTTTGAAAGGGCCACATATGAACATGGGTGCTGACATTGATCAGCCAGACTTTAATTTGAATGCATCAGCTCCCAAACTAAATGCAGGGTTAAATAGTCCTGATATTGATTTACATGGACCTAATGTTGATCTCAAAGGTCCGAAAACAGATCTTATACTTCCTGACATTAACATGCCATCTGGTAAAATGAAAGTTCCAACTTTCAAGATGCCTGATTTTGGTCTCTCAGGACCTAAAATAAAGACTCCCGAATGGGATCTAAAAAGCCCTGAAATTGATCTGTCAGCCCCAAAGTTTAAGGCAGAATTTGAATCGCCAGAAATCACAACCCCAGACTTGAATGTTGATATCCCTAAAGGGAAAATGAAAGGACCAAATTTCAAGAAGCCCCATCTTGATGTGAATGCACCTGACCATGACATAAATGCCCCTTCGGGCAAACTGACGCTGCCAAAGTTTGGTATCTCTGGTAGGAAGCCAAAAGGGCCTGATCTTAAAATCAAATCACCAGACCTGAATCTCAAAAGCCCCAAAATAAAGGGAGGAATCAATACCCCAGACATGGATCTGACTCTGGCTCAAACTGATTTGAAAGGCCCAAACCTAGATATCAAATCACCTGATATTGATGTTAATGGCCCTTCAGGTAAATTTAATATGCCAAAGCTAAAAATGCCCAGTTTTGGCCTGGCAGGCTTGAAAGGACCACATACAAAGATTGATGCTGACATTGATAAGGCTGACCTTGATCTGAGTGCAACAACTCCCAAACTTAATGCAGGAATAAATGGTCCAGACTTTGATATTCATGGACCTGATGCTGATTTCAGTGGTCCAAAATCAGGCCTTGCACTTCCGGACATAGACATGCCACATGGAAAAATGAAAATGCCGACTTTCAAGATGCCTGATTTTGGTCTGTCAGCACCAAAAATAAAGACACCTGAATATGATCTGAAGACTCCTGAAATGGATCTGTCAAGTCCGAAGTTTAAGGCAGACTTTGATTCTCCAGACCTAAACATTGGAGGTCATAAGCCAGATATCACAGCACCTGACATGAATGTTAATTTCCCAAAAAGAAAAATGAAAGGACTAAATTTCAAGAAACCTGATCTTGACATAAATGCACCTGATCTGAAGGGGAACATAAATTCCCCTTCAGCTAAACTGAAGCTGCCAAAATTTGGCTTCTCAAGTAGCAAGCCAAAAGGACCTGATCTTAAAATCAAATCTCCAGACCTGAATCTCAAAAGCCCCAAAATTAAAGGAGGAATCAATAACCCAGACATGGATCTGACTCAGCCTCAAACTGATTTGAAAGGCCCAAACCTAGATATCAACTCACCAGATATTGATTTAGATGGCCCTTCAGGTAAATTTAATATGCCAAAGCTAAATATGCCCAGTTTTGGCCTGTCAGGTTTAAAAGGGCCACATATGAACATGGATGCTGACATTGATCAGCCTGACCTTAATCTAAGTGCATCAACTCCCAAACTAAATGCAGGGATAAATAGTCCTGATATTGACATTCATGGACCTAATGTTGATCTCAAAGGCCCGAAAACAGATCTTAAATTTCCAGAGATGGACATGCCATCGGGAAAAATGAAAATGCCAGCTTTCAAGATGCCTGATTTTGGTCTCTCAGGACCCAAAATAAAGACTCCCGACTATGATTTGAAGACCCCAGAAATGGATCTTTCAGCTCCAAAGTTTAAGGCAGACTTTGATTCACCAGATATCACAGCACCTGACATGAATGTAGATTTTCCTAAAGGTAAACTTAAAGGACCCAATTTTAAGAAACCCAGTCTTGATATGAATGCACCTGACCTTGACATCAGTGCCCCTTCAAGTAAATTTAAAATGCCAAAATTTGGCTTTTCTGGTAGTAAGCAAATAGGCCCAGATCTTAAAGTTAAATCTCCAGACTTTAATATCAAAAGTCCCAAAATAAAGGGAGGAATCGATACCCCAGAAATGGATCTTAGTCTCCCTCAAACTGATTTGAAAGGCCTAAACGTAGATGCCAAAACACCTGATATTGATATTAATGGTCCTTCAAGTAAATTTAATATGCCAAAGCTAAAGATGCCTAAGTTTGGTGTCTCAGGACCAAAAGTAAAGACACCTGACTATGATTTGAAGTCCCCTGAAATGGATCTGTCAGCTCCAAAGTTTAAGGCAGACTTTGATACTCCAGACCTCAACATTAAAGGTCATAAGCCAGAAATTACAGGTCCAGACATGAATTTTGATTTCCCTAAAGGTACATTTAAAGCACCAGACTTAAAGGCACCCAATCTTGACATGAATGCACCTGACTTCGACATCAGTGCCCCTTCAGGTCAATTGAAGCTGCCAAATTTGGGGTTTTCAAGTAGTAAGCCAAAAGGCCCAGATCTTAAAATTAAATCTCCAAAGACGAATCTCAAAAGCCCCAAAATGAAGGGAGGAATAGATGCCCCAGACATGGATCTGACTCTGCCTCAAACTGATTTAAAAGGCCCCAAACTAGATATCAAATCACCTGATATTGATGTTAATGGTCCTTCAGGTAAATTTGATATGCCAAAGCTAAAGATGCCCAGTTTTGGCCTGTCAGGTTTGAAAGGACCACATATGAATGTGGATGCTGATATCGATCAACCTGACCTTAATCTGAGCGCATCAACTCCCAAACTAAATGCAGGGTTAAATGGTCCTGATATTGATGTACATGGACCTAATGTTGATCTCAAAGGACCAAGGAGAGACCTTACTCTTCCAGATATGGACAAGCCTTCTGGAAAAATAAAAATGCCCACTTTAAAAATGCCTAAGTTTGGTGTCTCAGGACCAAAAATAAAGACGCCTGATTATGATCTAAAGACCCCTGAAATGGATCTATTAGCTCCAAAGTTTAAGGCAGACTTTGATTCTCCAGACCTCAATATTAAAGGTCATAAGCCAGATATCACAGGTCCAGATATTAATTTTGATCTCCCTAAAGGTCAATTTACAACACCAAACTTAAACACACCCAGTCTTGACATGAATGCACCTGGCCTCGACATCAATGCCCCTTCAGGTAAACTGAAGAAGCCAAAATTTGGGTTATCAGGTAGTAAGCCAAAAGGCCCAGATTTTAAAATCAAATATCCAAAGCTGGTTTTCAAAAACCCCAAAATAAAGGGAGGAATAGATCCCCCAGACATGGACTTGAGCCTGCCTCAAACTGATTTAAAAAGCCCAAACCTAGATATCAAGTCACCTGAAGTTGATATTAATGGCCCATCAGGTAAATTGGATTTGCCAAAGTTAAAGATGCCCAGGTTTGGCTTGTCAGGTATGAAAGGGCCACATATGAATGTGGATGCTGACATTAATAAGCCTGACCTTAATCTGAATGCATCAGCTCCTAAACTAAACGCAGGGATCAATGGTCCTGATATTGACTTAAATGGACCCAATGCTGATTTCAAAGGCCCAAAAACAGACCTTACTCTTCCAGATATTGACATGCCTTCTGGAAAAATGAAAATGCCAAATTTAAAGATGCCAAAGTTTGGTCTCTCAGGGCCAAAAATAAAGACACCCGACTATGATTTGAAGACCCCTGAAATGGATCTATCAACTCCAAAGTTTAAGGCAGATTTTGATTCCCCAGACCTAAACATTAAAGGTCATAAACCAGATATCACAGGTCCAGACATGAATATTGATTTCCCTAAAGGTACATTTAAAGCACCAGACTTAAAGGCACCCAATCTTGACATGAATGCACCTGACCTTGACATAAATGCCCCTTCAGGCAAATTTAAGCTGCCAAAAGTTGGCTTCTCGGGTAGCAAGCCAAAAGTTCCAGATCTTAAAGTCAAATCTCCAGACCTGAATCTCAAAAGCCCCAAAATTAAGGGAGGAATCAATACCCCAGACATGGATCTGACTCTGCCTCAAACTGATTTGAAAGGCCCAAACCTAGATATCAATACATCTGATATTGATGTTAATGGCCCTTCAGGTAAACTGAATATGCCAAAGTTAAAGATGCCCAGTTTTGGCCTGTCAGGTATGAAAGGGCCACATATGAATGTGGATGCTGACATTAATAAGCCTGACCTTAATTTTAATGCATCAGCTCCTAAAATAAACGCAGGGATCAATGGTCCTGATATTGACTTAAATGGACCCAATGCTGATTTCAAAGGCCCAAAAACAGACCTTACTCTTCCAGATATTGACATGCCTTCTGGAAAAATGAAAATGCCAAATTTAAAGATGCCAAAGTTTGGTGTCTCAGGGCCAAAAATAAAGACGCCCGACTATGATTTGAAGACCCCTGAAATGGATCTATCAACTCCAAAGTTTAAGGCAGACTTTGATTCCCCAGACCTAAACATTAAAGGTCATAAACCAGATATCACAGGTCCAGACATGAATATTGATTTCCCTAAAGGTACATTTAAAGCACCAGACTTAAAGGCACCCAATCTTGACATGAATGCACCTGACCTTGACATAAATGGCCCTTCAGGTAAATTTAAGCTGCCAAAAGTTGGCTTCTCGGGTAGCAAGCCAAAAGTTCCAGATCTTAAAGTCAAATCTCCAGACCTGAATCTCAAAAGCCCCAAAATTAAGGGAGGAATCAATACCCCAGACATGGATCTGACTCTGCCTCAAACTGATTTGAAAGGCCCAAACCTAGATATCAATACATCTGATATTGATGTTAATGGCCCTTCAGGTAAACTGAATATGCCAAAGTTAAAGATGCCCAGTTTTGGCTTATCAGGTTTGAAAGGGCCACATATAAATGTGGATGCTGACATTGATCAGCCCGACTTTAATTTGAATTCATCAACTCCCAAACTAAACGCAGGGATTAATGGTCCTGATTTTGACATTCATGGACCTAATTCTGATTTCAAGGGTGCAAAAACCAACGTTGCATTTCCAGACATGGACCTGCCATCTGGAAAACTGAAAATGCCCACTCTCAAGATGCCTGATGTTGGTTTCTCAGCACCCAAACTCAAAACATCGGGCTATGATCTGAATACCCCTAAAATGGATCTTTCAGCTCCAAAGTTTAAGGCAGACTTTGATTCACCAGACCTCAGCATCAGAGGTCAGAAGTCGGATATCACAACCCCAGACTTGAATGTTGATTTACCTAAAGGTAAAATTAAAGATCCAAATTTCAAGACCCCCAATCTGGATTTGAACACTCCAGGCTTTGACACTGATACACCTTCAAGTAAATTTAAACTGCCAAAGCTGGGCTTCTCAGACAGCAAGCCAGAAGGACCTGATCTTAAAGCCAAATCTCCAAAGCTGAATCTCAAAAGCCCCAAAATAAAGGGAGGAATCGATACTCCAAACATGGATCTGACTCTGCCTCGGTCTGATTTGAAAGGCCCAAACCTAGATATCAACTCACCTGATATCGATTTTAATGGCCCTTCTGGTAAAATGAATATGCCAAAGTTAAAGATGCCCAGTATTGGCCTGTCAGGTTTGAAAGGGCCACATATGAATATGGGTGCTGACATTGATCAGCCCGAACTTAATCTGAGTGCATCAGCTCCCAAACTAAGTGCTGGGATTAATCGTCCTGATATTGACATTCATGGTCCTAATGTTGATCTCCAAGGTCAAAGAACAGACCTTACACTTCCAGACATGGACATGCGATCTGGACAGATTAAAATGACTGCTTTTAAGATGCCTGATATTGGTTTCTCAGCACCCAAAATAAAGACACCTGACTATGATCTAAAGACACCTAAAATGGACCTCTCGGCTCCGAAGATTAAGACAGAATTTGATTCCCCAGACTTCAGTATCAGAGGTCATAAGCCAGATATCACAAGTTCAGATATGAATGTTGATTTCCATAAAGGCAAAATAAAAGGACCACATTTCAAGAAACCCAGTTTTGATGTGAACGCATCAGACTTTGACATTGATTCTCCTTCGGGGAAAATGAAACTCTCAGGAAACATGCCAGAAGGAACAGATCTTAAATTCAGCTCTCCAAAGATGAATCTTAAAACACCCCAAATGAAAGGAGGATTTGATAGCCCTGATTTTCATGGCCTGGGGTCTGATGTTGATTTTGGTACCTATACACAAATGCAGGATAACAACTTTGCAGTCCCAAGAGGTAAAACAAAGGCATCCATAATGTATGGTCTTGATACTCCCTCAAGAGACGTCAGAATACCGACTCATCAGAAATATAGTGCCCCAGAATTTAACATGCAGGACCCCTACTATGACTTGAACAGAGATATGAAAGTTTCAGGACAAGCTCATTGGCCTACAATGCCAAAACATGTCTCTGGCCAGACCAGAATCTCTGGAGTAGGTCCAACACCTTCCGATGTTTACTACAATGATATGGCAGGAGCATTCAGGTCAGGACATCATAAAACAACAGCAAGTAACTTTAATATTGATGGCGACTGGAATAGTATATCAGTGCCTAAACTTCAAGTTTCAAGAAATAGAGAAAATGTAGCTGTGAGAAATTCCAATATGGGAATGAATACCATGCAAAGATCAGGTGATAATGCAGGTTATTACAGGAAGATGGTTCCTAGACGTTATTACACTACTGATGATATATGCTACACTTATAAAGGGATGCCTAGAAGAGACGGATGGGGCAACGGGCTAATTGACCATAGTCGCAGACAGACAATGAGACATCTGCAAATACATGCAATGGATTTGGAGGTTCCAGAAAGCACTCTGAAAAGGTCGAAATTTAACATTCTAAAACGTATATAGTATGATCATTAAAAGAAAGGGATGTTGGAGACAAGAATGAGCTTGTCCTTAGCTATCATGATTACAGGGCTGATAAGAATGAATATATTAAAATCTATAAAAACTTAGAGTAGATATTGTAAATGTTCTTGAGCAAACTTTTTTCTGCTTCTTAACACTGATGAACAAGTCTTTCCCTAAAGGAGATGTTATATTTGAAAAGTTAGCATAAACTTGCACTTACTGTATCATAGATCATTGGTTATAAGTTTTTAAAAGTTTGTGTACTATATGTATATGTCACAAAATATGTGACAATATTAAGTGGAATTGCCTGATTAAGTATTGTAAATCATATATATTTTGTAAAAGATGTAAAATGCTATAGTAATGTATAAATACAGAGTGGATGAAATATACAAATATAAAATGGTTTGTTTGGATAATATCTTGTTTCTTGCCAACTTTATTTTTTATTTGAGTTTTTTAATTTTCACAGATTTTTAGTGTTTTATGCTCATTGATACAATAAGGTACACATACGGGGGATTTGTATTGAAGTGTATATAAATTATTTGTGAAATATTCCTACTAACATTGTTGATTGAAGATACAAAAGCAGTTGTTGTTGTAGAATACTTCAAATGTTATGCAACTGAAATAAACATAAAAGTGTACCATTTTCTAAAGTGGTTATTTTGAAAGAGTATTTGCTTAATTGCTACTTTAAAAAACTTTTCTATATAAAGAGTTTTTGCACATAATGACAAAATCTGTGTATACACTCTTTAAAATAAAGGGGCTTAACGATGCCATAAAACTTTTTTTTCCTTTTCTAAATTGTTCCATAAAGAACCTTTAAAATAAAGGTGCTTAAAAAGTATTTCACAGCTGTGCCATAGAAGAACCATTTTTGGTTCCACAAAGAATTATTCAGTCAACGTTCTTTAAAGAACCATATCTTTCTTACCTTTTTATAATCTGAAGAACGTTCTTTTGCCCCAAAGAAACTTTTGTGAAAGAAAGTTTCTGCTGATGTTAAGAGTGTAAGAGTAGTCAGTCATAATTTAAAGGCCAATCTGGCAAAACTGTTTTGCATAGTAAGTGGACAGCAGTTTTGCTGTTCTTTATAAACCCATGTGTTTAAGAATTGACCATAAAAGTAGCCTATTGTGTGAGATGAAAATCTCAATAGATTCAAACATTAAAGATAGCAAATTAGAGAAAATGAATATATGATTAAAAATTTCCCATGGACTTATTTGCATACTAAATTGTGATACTAGTTGTTGTGGCTGTCATCTATTTTCACTGAATTTTGCTGAACACATTTTGTGTTCTTGTGTGCTGCTGACTTGTCTGTTTTTGGAGGTGTGGCCTGGAGTGTGGAGCTTCATCAGGTGTTGTTTTGTTTGTGAGCATGTGCAGTGTTGCCAAGTCCTCGGTTCTTCCGCGGAATTGGGCTACTTTAACACTGTTGCCGCGTGTTGTTTTTCATGTCCGCTGGTTTAAGCGAACACAATAACATGATATTTAACCCCTAAAATGCTAATTTTACTAGGGGAACCCAACCAAAACATGTATTTTACCCTACCGGAATGTGATTTTTACCGGGTGATCCCCCTCGAAATGTGATTGGGTGGGTTTTGATAAAGTCTAGGTTTTTTGTTTAAACAGCAAAAAAGAGTTAATTATGAGCAACTTCCATGCCTTTCACCAAATCACTTCCCTATAGGTAAAATATGTTTCTCCTGTAATAATTATAATGATCCTTTTTCATCCTTTTCCAGAAGGATGTTGTTTCGAAACCAAATGTAATTGCATACTGGAGTAAATTTGTGAGTGACGTCGACTGGAATAAAAGTCTGGCTCCCAATCGATATCTCATAACAAATAAGGTGAAAGAAGTATCCTTTAAACTTCTTCACAGAATATACCCTTCTAAACATTATTTTTATTAACATTAAATTTAAAAAAGATATTGATGTTAACTGTAACCAGAGACAACTGTTCATTTATTTTTGCACTGCCCTCTTGTGTCTTATTTCTGGAAGAATGTACTTGATTTTATTGTTGGATATGTTGATGGAGATTTTATTTTAGAGTGGAAAGATGTTATTTTAGGGCGGCATTACTGTAAACTCCAAAGATAAACAGACCTGTATTTATTTTATATATTAATTTATTTTAATGGCTAAATTTCATATACATAAATGTAAATTTGCAGGTAAAAAAAACATGTTTTACAGCATTTAAAAATGAGGTGAAATACTAATACTAATATATTGAATCTACATTACCCTCGAAGAAACAAAAAGCTATTCGAATTTTGGAAGCATGTACACTTTTTAATGTAATGGATTGTGGAATTCTGTGCAAAAAAAAAAAAATACAGTCTGGTTTTGATTAGCAATTGGGCGGGTTTTGTAACGAAAACCTGGCAACCCTGCATACACTCTTAGAAGAAAAGGTTCTATATAGAACCTTAAAATGTTCTATCAGGCGCTACTTATTTGGAACCCCTAAAAGCTTCTATATAGAACCCTTTTTAAGGGTTCAATCAAAAGAACCCTTTAGGACGAAGGTTCTATACGGAACCTTTTAGGGGTTCATTCATGATTATTTCTTTTGTCCTTTCCGGATTAAATATTTCATATAACTGACAAATATCAAGACCCTAAAATGTAAAAATGTAATTCACATATAAAGTCACCCATACTGAAAAAAAGCACACCCAAAGTGCATAGAACTAGTCATTTATTTATATTAACAAAAATAATTAATATTACTGAAAGAATGCTACTGTAATTTCAAATATTCAAGGCTTTAAATGTACAAATCAACATTAAAACACCAACAATTTAAAAAATCTCATAAATAATGAAAATAGAGTTTCACCTACATCTACATATTACAAAATAAGTCCATTATAAAATTACATTAATCTATCACTAATAAATAATGCAAATATACAGATTCATCTAAATTCCCATCAGGGTTAGAACAACATCAAGTACCTCAAAACTACAAATCCATATTAATATAACTCACAATGGAAATATACAGATATAGAAGTACTTCAAATCTACAAATTCATATTACTATCACTCATAAAGAATGTGAATACATAGATTAAAATTCAGATCAACATTTCAGAACATCAAGTACTTCAAATCTACAAATTTACATTAATATCACTCATAAAGAATTGTAATTACAGATTCAAATTCAGATCAGCATTTCAGAATAACATCAATCTCCTCATATTTACAAATTTACATTAGCACTATTCACGAAATATCAAAGTATTATGATAATTGATAATACATTTTGAGCACTGGGACAGACAGTTTTTTTTTTTTTTTGGCTTCTGGAGAGTTTAAACAGGTATTGCTCGACAAAATTCATCATGTGAGTGATGTGCTTGGGATATTCCACACTGAATATGAAATAAGAAGCAAAGAGGCACTCCATTGCCTCCATCACATCCATTTCTGCGCTCACAATGTTGACACCCTCCATATTGATGCTGGCTCTTTTTGCATGGAGGGGGTTTGAAGCTTCATGAAAAACTATAGTCAGAGTTGGCTTTACTGATTCCTGCAAGTTGGAAAACATATAAATTATTTGTGAAATAACTTAGAATCTTGCATACTTTCTTCCAAACAATTAGGGATGCGACTGACCATTTTTTACCACAGTGGTAAGGGCCAATTCACTGGCTAGGTTGCACACGCAACTCACAAACAATCATGACCACAGAAACGTCACGATCAATGCAATATTCATTAATAACATAGCTTGGATAGCATACTGAAAAACTAAAAAGCAACAATGTATCTGTTTTTGATTTAACTAAACTTGCAGCTTGATTTTTGAAGAGACACTACACAAACATTATTCACACATGCAGTTTCTCACTTTCTCTCTGTTGTTAATTTAAATAAAAATGCTATTCGTTCAAGCTACATCATTTCTGTATCTGATTTAAAGCATGCAGAATGCTAGATCTAAAGGCCGGTTGCTAAAAAAAAATGCATCAGGGGTTTTTTGCCTCCACGTCTTTCATTTAAATTGTGCAAATGTTTTTGTGAGAAACTGAGCAGCCCTCTCTCAATTTTAACATCTTTGTATTTCTCCTGATATTACAAAACAACTGTCAATAAGAGTAAAACATTCTTCATTAGAACATTATTCTACAAGAGCAAGACATTTTTATTTAATTTTGTCATCACATTCACAGAGCTACATGCAATCGTGATCGTGGCTGTCAATTCTTTAAAACTATGGCATCTCAAATATCTGCTCATCACAATGAACGTCAGTTTGGAAATCAAGTTCAGATCATTTTCTGAACCCCCCCACCCCCACCAACACAAAGACATGACATATCAAACTTACATTGTCCAGACAGAAGAGAAACTTGATGTTTTCTCTGAATAAAGATGGTAAGATTAGCAGTGCTCCATTTTTCTCCAGATCTGCATTATCAGTTTACACAAAAACAACAAAACAAAACAGGTTATTGGTACACATTATATTTTTTTATAGCGGGATCGCGAATCATTTGAGTCAGTTCGGGAGTTCAAAGCTGGTTCGCGAATCATTTGAATCAGTTCGGGAGTTCGTAGCGGGTTCGCGAATCATTTGAGTCAGTTCGGAGCGGGTTTGCGAATCATTTGAGTCAGTTTGGGGATCGCGAATCATTTGAGTCAGTTCGGGAGTTCGGAGCGGGTTCGCGAATCATTTGAGTCAGTTTGGGGATCGCGAATCATTTTAATCAGTTCGGGAGTTCGTAGCGGGTTCGCGAATCATTTGAGTCAGTTCGGGAGTTCAAAGCGGGTTCGCGAATCATTTGAGTCAGTTTGGGGATGAATCAGTTCGGGAGTTCGTAGCGGGATCGCGAATCATTTTAGTCAGTTCGGGAGTTCGTAGCGGGTTCGCGAATCATTTGAGTCAGTTCGGGAGTTCAAAGAGGATTCGCGAATCATTTGAGTCATTTTGGGTATCTCGAATCATTTGAATCAGTTCGGGAGTTCGTAGCGGGTTCGCGAATCATTTGAGTCAGTTCGGGAGTTCAAAGCGGGTTCGCGAATCATTTGAGTCAGTTTGGGGATCGCAAATCATTTGAATCAGTTCGGGAGTTCGGAGCGGGATCGCGAATCATTTGAGTCAGTTCGGGAGTTCAAAGCGGTTTCGCGAATCATTTGAGTCAGTTCGGGAGTTCAAAGCGGGTTCGCGAATCATTTGAGTCAGTTTGGGGATCACAAATCATTTGAATCAGTACGGGAGTTCGTAGCGGGTTCGCGAATCATTTGAGTCAGTTTGGGAGTTCGGAGTGTGAATCATTTGAGTCAGTTTGGAAGTTTGGACCAGGTTCGCGAATCATTTGAGTAAGTTTGGGGCTCGCGAATCATAGCTATAATAATAGCCTAAAGAACCTTTGTGCCAAAAGGGTTCTTTCTTGTCATTATAGAACCTTTTTAGCATAAAAGGTTCTTTGGAGTTGTGTAAAGAACCCTATGGTTCTATATAGAACCCCAATGAACCCTTTTTTCTAAGAGTGTACAGTATGTTGGAACCCCAGGGTCTTGTCCTGTTCTCGCCTTCACTCTACAAATTTTATTTGAGATACCAATGGATAATTCTAACTTATATAAGTGATATAATATATATATATATATATATATACATATATATATATATATATATATATATATATATATATATATATTGGAAAAAAACAGAGGATTGGACATTGCAAGTTAAACAAAACTCTTCATATTATAGGAAAACACCCAACAGGATTATGTGATGAATGTCAGGAGGAGGAAACAATTAATCACATCTTTATATCATATAAGAAATATATATTAGAAAGGCAAGAGTTCAAGAATCAGCCACAGGAAATAGGTATATTAGAAAATAGTGTTAAAAATATAGTAACAAATTGAAATAATGACCAAGGACGGAGATATTTGTTTAATTTTCTAAGGAGAATTGGACTGGAAAGAAGAGTTTAAATAAAAATTGAGTAAGCTAGAGTGAGACAACAGATGGCAGTAATGCAACACTATGGATGCCAACTGCCGTAAAAATCCAATGGATAAGAAGAAGAAGAAAATATTGGAAATTATTCATATAGTCATTGAAATTCGTTGGTCAAAAAGCGGCAAAACCACTGACCTATAATATAGATCGGTGGGCAAAACTGAATCAAGTAGGTAGCCTTGGGTCTAAATGAGCGAAACCGTTTTAAAATTCGTTTTAATACAAATCGACTCATAGAAGTTATGTTGTAAAATTACTTGTTGAAAATATAATTAGTTTGACTTCATGGTTAATTTGACAAATTATTACAAACAATTATAAGTTATTAGAAACAGGCTATTATTAAGTTCCTTCTGTTCAGTGTCGTCAAATACATAAATAAAACAACGAGGTACGTAACAATAAACTACTGCGGAGTTTTGGCAGATGCTACAATCTGGTTAGAGAGAGTGACGCAAGAGGAAAAGTTTAGCCGTGTAGTCGCAGGTCTTGGTTTCGGGAACCAATCGGGTTTTTTCGGCCTCGTGCCTCCATTTTGCACAAACTCGGTGATTTCCGGGATTTTGTAGAACTGGGTTCGCTAAAGCCCAGAGGTCCACCGCTGGAAGAGGATCGCCCTCAAACACTGGGCAGCAATGTTAATAGCAACAAGACATCCGGTTTTGTGAATCTTTGCCTTTCGTGCTTTCGTTTAACGCTGTGAACTCTTGGGAAGAAGTTTACCGAGTTGGCAATAACCAACCGTCAGTATGACAGCGGACCTATGTAAGCTTTCACACGACTAGTTACGTGTTTTTCGATTTTAACAGTTGAACAGTTTTTCGGTGGTCAGTCCGACAGTGGATCATCTACTAAAGAGCAGCCGGTTACTGTTTAACATTAATGTTGTTTGGGACAGGATCTCACATCGACCGACAGGTAAGCTTAGCTAACGTCTCAACAGCCGGAAGAGTTAACAAGTTTACCTATTTTGTTATTTACCTTTCTTATAGCGTTTTTAATGAATACACAAGTGACTCTGCGCAAAGTTTGTGCACATACTGTTTCACTGGGGTTGTTTTTATTAATCAGCGAGTTGTTTAGACCGGTTTGGTGAATCGATTCATTACAAAGATCCGACTCAGAACAACTCGGTTCCGAATCACAATCATTTGCGTTGCTCACAACATCTTTATTTCAAAAGTTTTGGTTTTACATAATCCATATCTGTACGTGTTTGTACCTGTTTTACATTTCACGACTATTCAGGATTTTGTTTATTAAGTCACTTAGTCTGTGTGTAACTTACTGTTCAAGTATGTGTTGACTCATATAGACAACATGTCATTTTCACAAACTGGTTTGGCTTCTTCCATTATTAAATTCCTTCGTTTTGCTGTGAAATTACTCTCAGCGAATCAAGATTTCATTCTATGAACACATTGGTCTGACATGGCAGCGATTTATGATACTGAGCATGAATATTATATTCTCCAAATGTGGTATTTGTATCTGTATTATGCTTTTAGAGACAACATACAAAGTATTCCTTGTGATGTCTTACAATGATTGTTTTAAGTGAGACAGTTTGCTGAAGTTTTATACACAATATATAAAAATGCATATGTGTTTTACAGTATGTTTAGTATAATATCCGATAAATCAGACGTTGTTTTTAGATTTAGCCTATACTAAAAGGCCTTTTTCTTGCTAAATAAAGTATAAACTATCAGACAACAGAAGGCATGTAGACGGTTGTGTGCAACAGCATTTTCAGCAAAGTTTTGATCACATGGATAATGTAGACGCTTTAGAAATTCAAGTTTTTAAATATGATCCTATAGGCTTTATAAAGAGTTAAACACTTTTGGTCCTAAGACATTTACAACTGCCAAGCAAAAATGTAAATACGATGTCAAGTGTGAACTTTCCTGATTATTAACGGTGTAAAATACATCAACTACTTTTTTTTTTTTTAGACTTGTCAGTGGCAAAAGTAAATTTTCTCATAAAATGGTTTTTGTTTTTGTGGTCTTGATGTGAATCAGTTGTAGCTGGCTGTCAGTTTAAGTGCAGAATCTTTAAAGACTACACTCCTACTTCCTTACATGTTTCACATGTGCTTTAATGCGGATCACAAACAGATTCTTGCAACAGTTGGGTGTAATAAACAAGGCCCTTGTCAGATTTGTTAAGGCTGATTAGAGCAGAGATAGTTGTTTGCCTGTTTTGGCCTGTTGTGCGACAATGTGAGGAATGCCAAGTTTATTTTCTGGATTGAAAATGTTTTGTAGAGCTTTCAGTACTGTTAGATATGGTTTGATTACAGCATATCATAGCCTGAATGTAATGAAGATGAGCCATTCAGGTCACAAGCATACAGGTTTTTAGACACGTTTTGCCGTGCTTCACCCATTTTAACGCTCTCTCATTTCAGTTGTTGTGCAGTGGCAGAACCTGCTTAGTGACATTCCAGTTAATGCTGCTCAAGTTTTGTGTCACTACACTTTATCTGTAGGGAAACGGTTCCTGGTAGAGTCAGGTAGTTTGGGAGGTACTCTGATGACGCTAATCATTAATAGTCATAATGATGAGTCACTGTTTTAGTTACAACCGTCTCTTGTTTTACCTGAAGCTGCGCATGGTAGTCTGATGGCTTTAATTCTTCCACCTTGCAGAGTTATTGTGAGAAGCTCAGATCAAGCGCTGAAGATTGAGGGGACTGTTGACGTCTTCCGGATTTGCCAAGATGCCTATTCCTCCTCCTCCCCCTCCACCTGGACCTCCACCGCCCCCCAGCTCTAGCCAGGTCAGTGGAAAGCAAAGAGCGGCTAGCATGTGTTTTCCCTCATACTGCAGTCATTTATCCTCCATGTTACTTCCTTAGTTCATGTTTCCAACTCCCTGATGTAGTATCATATTTGATACTTCTATTTTAACCTGATTTTGGATCTTATGTTTACTTTTATTGGATGTTTTTAGAATGAGCCTTTACTAAAAGGCCTTTTCCTTGCTAAAAAAGTATAAACTATCAATCAGACAACAGAAGGCATGTGTGCAACAGCATTTTCACTTTCTAGAATCTAGATTAAAGCACACGTGCCAAGATCTTAAAAAAATTGTATTCAAGAATGTCTCGTATAGCTTTAAGAACTGTTTTCAAATTTGTAAACATTTTGATCATTCTCTCTCTCTCTCTCTCCATCTATCTATATACATATATGTCTTTAGGTTTAATTAAGAAATATAATTGTTTTATATATTTTTCTAAGTAATTTTTTGACCAAAAAAGTCATTTATAGTTTAGAAATATATATTTTTGTTATTTATTTCATAAAATATCATTCATATGATATTTGATATATTTTACCAAAAAGTTAAGGTGATAAAATATCATTCGATTTTGGAATGGAGTGACACTACTTCATAAAACGTCATAAAGACCAAAAATAATAATAATCTTATAACTTAAAAGACTCACCATATAACTTTTATTTATATTTTTTTTAGATTATTGAGCATTAAATCATTTGTTACTTTTTTTTCCAATAAATAATAATAAAACATTATGTAGTCTTAAAAAAACAACAAAATTATTTATTCTCGAAAAAAGTTTTCTTAATGCCCCACAAAAATATCAAAATTAATTTTAATTTAGGAAATTCTGAACTATTTTTTTTCTTAAAGTGAAATTCAAGTCAGTGAAATGCATTTTGTAATGTATTTTTAAATAAATGGATAAATCAGGTTTTTTAACATACAAATGTGTTGACTTTCAGGCAAACGCCTCACCTCCAAAACTAAATCGAGATGACGCTAAAGGAAGAGGAGCTCTGCTGTCAGACATCTGCAAAGGCGCTAAACTGAAGAAGGCCACTGTGGTCAATGACAGAAGTGCACCTATCATCGAAAGTACGTAAACTGTAGTGCACTACTACTGAAAATACAATTAATTGTTTGACGTGACCCAGCTAACTATGCCGTTTTTTTTTCTGTTTTTCTTGGCAGATGCTGGAGGTCGAGGTGGCAGTGGTGGTGGTGGAGGAGGGGGAGGAGGAGGAGGAGGAGGAGGAGGAGGAGGAGGAGGAGGATTTGGAGGTGGTTCTGGGCCAATGGCCATGGGAGGATTGTTCAGTGGAGGAGTGCCTAAACTACGACCAGTCGGAGGTATGTTTCCCTTTCACAATGAGTAGTGCAATGATGATATTTCATGTTGCACCATAAAAATTACTTTTTCACCTTTTTTAAAAATTATTTTTTATTAGGGATGCACTGAAATTTTGGCAAAAAAGAAAAAAATGTCAGAAAATATGAGTCAAATATATGTGTTGTATAATAATAATAATAATAAAAAAAAAGTTAAAAATGACAAATTTCAGTAAAAAAAAAAAAAATCACTTTCATAGAACTAAATAAAAATAAAATATTGATATTTAACATTTATATATTTTCTGTCCAATTTTATTGTTTTACTTTGAATAAAAGTTTTTATTTGTAGGGATTCACCAATACCATTTTTACCATAGAACTATGCAGATACTAAGTTTTGGATTGGTGCATCCCTAGGTATTTTATTGGCTTGTGTTTTTTAATTCAGTAACATTTAAATTATTAAGTCAAACTAAAAAGTCTTACAAAATTATTTTATAAATTAATACATAATTATTTAAAAAAGCATTTTCAGTTTCAGTTTTTGGCCAAGTGCATTCAGAATTTTTCGTTTTCAGTTTTGGACCAGAATTTTAGTTCCGGTGTAAACTCAAATTTTTATTTTCTATGAAGATGCACTACCACACAAAATCACCATACTAACTCTAGCATGGTTCATTCTTTCCATATTTGAAGTCAAATGGGTAATATGTATTTTTTCGATATCGCAGTATAGCCTATATTGGAGGAAAAAAATATTGCAATGTCACTTTTCTCCCAATATTGTGCAGCCCTATATTATTATCTCAAACTGTTTGATTGATGTGTCCACACAGACAGCTCTGTAGGACGGTCAGCGCTGCGGCCGCCTGGCTCTCGGCCTGCGGTCCCTCGTGGCACGAGTCATTCTGAACCGGACGGACCTGTCCGTGGCAATGGAGGCCATTCGTCACCTTCGGAACAGTCACGAAATCAACGTCCATCCGTGCCAGACATCTCCAAACCGTCTGCTCCCAGCAGCTCCTCAAAACCCACCGGCTCCGCTCCGCATCCACCACCATTTAATCGCGGGGGCAATCGCGGGCCCTCCTCAGCCCAACAGGGTTCTGGGGCACACAGTCGTGAGAAACCCCTTCCACCACCACCTGCAAGCAAGGGGCCTCCACCGCCGCCATCTTCTGCTCGAGATGGGCATCCTAGACACCCCCCTCTTTCATCTCGTTCCTCTTCATCCTCCTCCTCTTCCTCAAACGCACCTCCACCTCCTCCTTATCGTCAGCCCACTAATACTTCAAATGGTGACCCGCCCCCCGATTTGCCACAAAGGCGAAACTCACTGAACAAGAGAAGCCATGGCAATGCTAACGTCCGTAGCCAGGCTCCTCCTCCTCCACCCCCTGCCCAGCAGAACAGAAGACCTCCGCCGCCATCACGAGATCCAGTGGTGCGCAGCACAGGTAAAACACACACTGAAAACTCTCTCACTGTAGACCTTAGTCAGTGTCTGACAGGAATGAAACAAGGCTGTGAGGTTAGAAGTAAAGTGCGTTCAGTGGATTGTACTGATTGGTTAGTTGACGAAATGTCTTTCCGAAAAAAGCTTTTAGTAGATGAACGCTTCATAAAACAATTCTGAAAGTTATGAGTTGTAAAAATGAAATGATGTAGGATTGTTAGGACAGCCTATAGTTCTATCCATCACTGACCTCAATTTCAACTGCATTGAATTCAACATGGATTCTAACCTGACTAAAGAGTTATCAACCATGAACCAAACCAACCAGCTACAAGGTGCATCACATCAAAAGTATTTGAAAATTTTACACATTTTGACAAAAAGGCTTTGTACCTTAAAGCTTTAAGAAGGAAAAGAATGACAAATTCATTTGAAGCATTGCAAATGGCTTAATCAAAACTAAAATTCTAAAATGTAATTACTTAACAACTAGGTTTTTAATGGAAAAAGAACAAAATGATGAAAATGTTATCATGAACTGTTCCTTGAAATCAAGGGTTCTCAAGTAAACGTAGTTCTCGTTTAAAATGAAGTGTTCATTCAGCTCCTCAGGTTCCTCCTCCTGGAAATCGTAACGGGGTTCGAGAAACACCACCCCCTCCTCCTCCTTATCGCATCGGGCAACAGACGTCCTCTGAGCCTCCTAGTCGAGGGAAGCCCCCTCCTCTGTCCTCTGCTGGACGTCAGCATTCAGGACACGCACCTCCACCTCCTCCACCTCTCCGTAATGGACATACGTCATCTGCCCCCAGATCCTTGCTTGGTGAGTTCCATCAGATGATGCAGTCTTTTTTGGAACATCAGTTCAGTTCCTTCTATTAGCTGCTAATTTGTTTGTTTGTGGGAAGTTCCTGTAGATCAGAACTTTGATTTCTGAAGTGGATCTGTAGTCTGCTGTGCATCAGCACATGAAAATAACCCTGGAGTCAAATGAGCTCTCAGTAATTCAAATGCGGTCCACTTATTTCCTCATTTACACCCATTAACAAAGCCTTCTCCTAATGCAGATATAAGTAGTTCTGAAAAATAAGATCGTCATTTCACTCATGACCTGTTAGTGATCATTCATTTGGAAAAAAAAATTATTTCTTTATGTATTTCATACAGGTTTCTCAAACTCTTGGGAATTTGTGAGGGAACTACAGAGGGTTCTTGCATTACTAAAATGATAAAAATAGAGCTGCAAAACTGAAATGATTTTATAGTTTAATATGATTATGAAGTCACAAAAGGCTGTATTTTAGTCTGTTGCATTGCGTGTTTCAGAAGGCCTCTACTGTGAAAAAAAAAAGACTAACCCTAAAATAAAAACCATCAAAATAAACGTATTATATTTGTTTACCCACATGCCATCCATATGACAATAAAGCAACATCAGAAACCCCTGAACATCCAAATGTGTTGGTAAATTACTGAAATATTAAATGTTTTGTCAGAAGGGTTCAGCTGGGAAAAATCCTGGGAATCTGTGGGCCGGAGAATGTAGCTAAAGAAAAATCAGCTTTTTTGATTGTATTCTATACTTCGGTATTTAACAGTTTGGATTATTTTTCCATCAGAAGAATTGTAATTTTCTGCTACTATAACAGCTACTGTGTCCAGTTAGTTATAAAATGTTTAATTCAAGTAGTAAAAGACAAAAAAAATCTTGCTTAAGATAATCTATGGAATGATATTGCGGACTTTATTCAAAAGGCATTGCAAATTGTATTTGCAATTGCGCTTTCAATTTGTGGACACATAAAATGTGACATAATCCAAACGCAAATGCAAATCGCGCATTACCGTTTTCATTTTCGATTAAGTGAACGCACAGTGTCTGCCAAATTTAAAATGGAAATGCAAAGTCGGTTTGCAATTGTGTTTCCCATATCTTACGAGCTATGAGCCTGTCATATTTAAATAGCAATATTAATTACCACATTTGCCTTTTCACTCTCTCTGCACTGTGCATGTAAACTGCCAAAACTCAAATGGAATCGCAATACCTTTTGCATTTGAATTTCCAACGTCTACACGGAAACCTGTCAATCAAGTTACAGGGGTGGGGCCATTTTATTGGGCGTGTTTGCATTGGGAAGTGACGATCGTACTAAAATGTACCATGTTTTTACTAGGGTAAATATGAGTTAACGATAGTGTTTATAATTAAGCCACAGTAGCCACAAATGTACAGTTGTCTGAGACGTTATGAAATGTTCTTTAACATCATGAACCATAAAATGTAGTCAGTGTTCTGCTATTGTTTATTTTCATAATAAGTAAACACAGGCCACAAGTTAACACGGTCACATTTCCTTGGTTCAGCAGCTGCACGATGTACAGCCGAGAGTCCTGTCTTGAATCTAGAGATCTGGTGCTGATTCAGTGTAGCTTGGTAGCTCAGTCTCTCACAACATACCGTCTTTTAGCGCGTGTTCGAAACCCGGGCCAACACAGACGTTCTTTTTTTTTTGTTTGTTTATCCTACTAACTTCAGCCGCCAAACGGGCGATCATACAGTGAGGAAAATTGCAGTAGTTAAGGCGAGCTGACATGTTATCAAGTACGCTGCTGTTTGCAGAATTACCGGACCTGCGTCCTCGCAGACATCACACTCCCGAGTCGAATGCACAAAGTTTGAACTACTGAGGATGCAAGTCCGAAATCAGCGGCTGAAGTTAGTAGGATAAACAAAAAAATAAAGAACGTCTGTGTCGGCCGGGTTTCGAACACGCGCTAAAAGACTGTGTGCCGTGAGAGATGACAGTCACTAACCACTGAGCTACCAAGCTACACTAAAGTAGCACCAGATCTCTAGATTCAAGACAGGACTCTCGGCTGTACATCGTGCAGCTGCTGAATCAAGGAAATGTGACCGTGTTAACTTGTGGCCTGTGTTTACCTATTATGAAAATAAACAATAGCAGAACAATGACTACATTTTATGGTTCATGATGTTAAAGAACATTTCATAACGTCTCAGACAACTGTACATTTGTGGCTACTGTGGCTTAATTATAAACACTATCGTTAACTCATATTTACCCTAGTAAAAACATGGTACATTTTAGTACGATCGTCACTTCCCAATGCAAACACGCCCAATAAAATGGCCCCACCCCTGTAACTTGATTGACAGATTTCCGTGTAGACGTTGGAAATTCAAATGCAAAAGGTATTGCGATTTCCATTTGAGTTTTGGCAGTTTACATGCACAGTGCAGAGAGAGTGAAAAGGCAAATGTGGTAATTAATATTGCTATTTAAATATGACAGGCTCATAGCTCGTAAGATATGGGAAACACAATTGCAAACCGACTTTGCATTTCCATTTTAAATTTGGCAGACACTGTGCGTTCACTTAATCGAAAATGAAAACGGTAATGCGCGATTTGCATTTGCGTTTGGATTATGTCACATTTTATGCGTCCACAAATTGAAAACGCAATTGCAAATACAATTTGCAATGCCTTTTGAATAAAGTCCGCAATATCATTCCATAATAATCAAGTATTTCACTATAAACAACTAAATAAATTGTATTAAATTAAACAATTTTAACAGCTAATTTATTCCTCTGATGCAAAGTTGAATTTTCAGCATCATTACTCCAGTCTTCAGTGTCACATGATCCTTCAGAAATCATTCTAATATGCTGATCGAGAAACATTTCTTATTAATAATATAGAAAACAGTTTTTGTTGCTTTATACTGTTAATTTCAAAAGAACAGCATTTTTTGTAACATAAAATGTCTTTACTGTCACTTTTGACGAACTGAATACAAGTATTTTCTTAAGATATTGCTTAATATTTTAAGTAATATTTTAAGTAAGCACAACTTGTTTGCTGTTTTAATAATAATAAATGGTCATTTTAATTATAAATAATAAATTATCAATAAAATTATCATTTATAATATATAACTACATTTGATCATTTATTTATATAAAAGTTATTTTAAAATATAATTACAAAATGTTTTTTTTTTTAGCAAATAAATGTAGAGCTCAATACTCTCTCTTTTTTTGTGTACACTGTGAATTTTGCATGTATTGTTTTTTTAATGAAGCTTTAATCTGCAAAAGACTGGAATACATGGCTTGTATTTTCAAATTGACAATTTTTTCCGACAGCCACATACTAAATTAAATGAATGTGCTCATCTTGACATGTCCTTTAAATAGGGGTGCTCCGATCACGATCGTTATGCGCATCTCGTCAGTAAAGCCGGTTCTCTAATCAGCGGTTAATTCCATCAGGTGCGTGATTTCACAAAGAGCAGCTGTTACTACACAGAGCCGTTGTTAACTGAGAAGATAAGCAAATCCACTTTAATTTTCAGCGTTTATTGGCGCATCTTCTCAGTTAACAACGGCTCTGTGTAGTAACAGCTGCTCTTTGTGAAATCACGCACCTGATGGAATTAACCGCTGATTAGAGAACCGGCTTTACTGACGAGATGCGCATTAACGATCGGCCGATCGTGATCGGAGCACCCCTACCTTTAAACATTAGCATATGCAAAGCTACTTGTCCACTAGCTAGTGTATAAAATATATAATGTTTTCTATTTATAAAATGTTGAATGTCTCTTCTCAGATGATTTTGAGTCCAAGTACGACTTCCACCCTATAGAGGACTTTCCCCCACCTGAAGAATACAGACCCTTCCCGAAGATCTACCCCAGCCAAAGCAACAAGGGTAAAGACCTTTTGACCTATCATTTCTCCATAGAGATAAACACATTTCCTCATGTCCTCTTTATCTTTCCATTTTTAGTGAGAGGCGCTCCTCCACTGCCTCCTGTTGGAGGGAAGTGAACACTTCAGAAAAGAGAAGGACCAAGAAGAGATGACACAAACACATAAACATGCACGCATATGCAGTAAATATTTATGTGTGTTTGCCACACAAACATTAATTGCACCTACAAACACATCGAATAATGTGACATCTTCCTTAGGGCAACACTATAAACACCTACATGATCTCTGATCCAAACCACTCCAGAATGCTGTACCTCTAGACCTGAAAATACTGTGCAATATTCCTGTGCTGCTTAGAAATGCACCTTTTAATATTGTGTCAGATGACAGCAGCACAGCGATGCGAGAGCAGACGTTTCTCCAGTTCACATGAAGCTATATGTGTACATTCCACCTGTTTCTTACAGCAACCAAAGTTTTTTATTCAGTGAGAAAATGTGTAGCACTTGAGGATAAACGATGACTATGCATATCAGACACAAAGTCTGTATTTCTCTGGACAATCATGTAATTGTATTTTTATTCTTATTCTTTCTTTCCAAATCAGTCAGGAATGAGTTCAGTCCTGAAAGCATTTGCTTACACTACAAAGACCATGAAACAGCCTTGTTTCTTGTTCATCTCACAGTTGTTTTCCTCATCACACTACAGAGTCAAAAACTATGACAGCCAATAAGGTCGCAGAGCTGATTTAAAAAAACAAATCAGTTCCATGCTGAATTTAAACTAAATTTTTACTGATCAAATATACCATAAGTGCCACGGAAGATTTGGTGTTGTTGGAGATCTGTTTTTTTTTTTTAAAATAGATAGTGCCATCTTCTGGCTGATCTGCACACTTTCTCCTGCTGGGTACCAATGCTTCTGGGTCATTTACATTTGCTTTTCATCATTACTTTTTAAATCTAAACTGAATTTCAGAAAACAAAGTTTTCTAATGGGCGTATTTTAACTCTGTGACATTGTATTATATATTATAAAGTGACCAAGTATGTTAATAATGTTAAGGCACTTCTGGCCATTAATATAGAAGCTATTAATTGGGATTTGGTGACCAATCACTCTGACTTATATCTGACTTGATCTGTTTCTGAATGTGTTCAAATATGTGTCAACAGAATTCTGAAATAAAAGGTGGGAATGGGAATTAATATACTTCTTTACGATAATAGTATCATATATTTAATTAGACTTTTTCATTAACACAAAGTATTTAGTCGCTCCATGCCTTGATTAACCAGTTAGACTTGAGGTATAACACTGTCATACTGATGATGCACGCACACAAAACAACTCCGGTTTATTGTCTATATAGATTAATCTTGGAAGACATTTGAGCTGACTGATTTCTTTAAATGTCACAACAGACAGACAACATAAGAAAACAGATGGATAGATATAACTAAATCATGATAAGGGACCTTCTTGTCACCATTTTGAACACCCTTAACATAAAAGTTGAAGCAAGATATCCTGTAAATGTATTTTGATAGCTTAGTTGAATCATTTAATAACTGCCAAATCAAACAGAATCACAGTGAAAAAGTAGTTGGTTACATAATTATACAGGGCCATATTCTTAAAAGAAACAGAATGTCATTTTTCACCAGAATGTCCACAAGTCTCCCATTAACAAATACAGTAACTGCTATTGTCCAACATAAATTCAGACAATGAATAGATTTAAACTTAAATACTCGAATGAAATGTAAATATAAGATAATATTATGCATTATTTTTTTAAACAATCAAATTTCTAAATATTACACTATTTTTACGGAAATGTATGTTCCATAGACTGTATAAAAACAGGTATGTTCATATACAAATATGATCATCCTCGACCCAGTTGGTGGCACTGTTGTTACAAAAAAGAAAAAAGGCACAGCTTTATCCTATAGATCTAAAGAGATAAAACAGATTTGGTAGTTTTCTTCTTGGTTGGTTCTAATAAGAAATATGTATAACAGCTCGTTTTAGACGAGTGAATACGAAAAAAATTGAAATTTAAAATGAAAAAAATTAATGAATCTTTCAACAAATAAGAGCTCATACTAATAGTATGTCAGGGAACCTAGACGCTAATGTATAATCGAGTTCAGAATATTACAGCATGTCTACTGAGTGTGCGCGACGCAGAAATGAGCCTGACAATGTGAAAACCTTGTCTACACCAGAAAGATTAAAATAAAAAAATCAAGAGTGAATACTGATGGCACAACACCTTCCATCAATTTATGCAACAAACCTGCAGTCAAGCGGGAAACCCGTTCTTAATATTTCCCGGTAAATACTTTCCGCCAAAATACAAACAAAGAATCACCCGCCTTTACAGTCAAGTCGACGGGGGAAGGGAATATGAACCCTATTGGTTCCTTAAACCAAAAGGAATTCCGACAGCCAATGAAACGCGTCGTCATGAGCTCACGTCACACACTGAGCGCGTCAGCTGTTCAGAGGAGGATTGCGCAACAGCACACAGTTTTGGCGCTAGTTTGACGACGGAGACGCAGAGAGATCTACAACTTGTGATAATTACAACGATTATCAACACAAATTCAGCTTTAATCAGGTAAGACATAAACTATATTAATTGTGTTGTTGTGTAGTGTTTTTACGTGAGATTACTTTTATTGAGTGTTGTTGTTATTGCGTGTGAACATGGCGCCAAATGACCCACAGCAGGAACTGCTCGCTTTAAATTTACAGTATTTGTTTGACATACAACAGATAAAACCATTTCTTTGTTAATTGAATTGTATTTGAAGCGTGTTCGTAAAATAAAACTGACAGAAAACATTAATAAAAAAGCGATCACGAAGTGCCTTGTTGGTTCAGATGGCCAACATAAAGAGGACTACATAACCTGTGATCTTTGATCTGTGTGATACTGCACAAAATGGCAACAAATGATTGTCTTCGTTGTAAGACTCGATATTGTACAACAACCAACCCCCAACAGGTTTTAGGTTAGTATGGCTTTGTTAATGACTCCCACCTCAGAGTCGCTCCTCAAGCTACAGTTTTGATGCTACAGATGTGATAAAATCACATAACTTGAGTACAGTGGGCCTCGAAAGTTTGGGCACCCCGAGATCATAGGCCTACTAAATGCATGTTATTTTTTATTTAGTACTGTCCTGAGTAAGATATTGTACAAAAAAGATGTTTACATTTAGACCATAAGATAAAAAAATGCTGAAAACCCCATTCAAAAGTTTGGGAACCCTTGGTTCTTAATACTGTGTTCTGTTACTGGATGATCCACGACTGTCTTTCTGTTTTGTGATGGTTGTGCATAAGTCCCTTGTTTGTTCTGAACAGTTAAACTGAGAACTGTTCTTCAGAAAAATCTTTAAGGTCCTGCAGATTCTTCAGTTTTCCAGCGTCTTTGCATATTTGAACCCTTTCCAGCATTGACTGTATGATTTTTATATACATCTTTTCACACTGAGGACAATTGCGGCATTCAAACACAACTATTAAAAAAGGTTCAAACATTCACTGATGCTCCAGAAGGAAACGAGATGCATTAAGAGTTGGGGGTGAAAACTTTTGGAATTTGAAGATCAAGGTAAATTTGTGTTCCAGGAAACATACAAGTATCTTCTGTTGCTTACGAAGGGCAGAACTAAATGGAAAAAAAATATATTTCAACAAAATAAGAAAAATGTGGCCATCTTCATTCTGTTCAAAAGTTTTCCCCCAACTCTTTTAAATATCTTCTATGTACAATATCATACTCAGGACAGTACTAAATAAAAAAAAACATTCTACATACTGTAGTATGATCTCTCTTATTTTTTGAAAATGATTCACATTTTCACAGATTCTGCAAGGGGTGCCCAAACTTTCGAACCCCACTGTAGATCTGACACAGAAAATATGGCAAACTACTGTGCATTGGAGGTCATTGATTTACTGTAAACTAAGTCATCACTGTGCTTATCCTTTCAGATCTGCTTCCTGGTTTTAAACAAAAAATGCCCAGCACTCGCTCACAGAATCAGCCCACCCTTCAGTTTCCCCGAAGAAAGTCTTGCAGATTGGGTTCTCGGCCTAAAAGCTCCTCTGAGAAAGCAGCGGACGTCCAGACCACCCCTCTGTCCCCTAGAAAGACAAATGTGGGAGATTCGCTTGGCGTCTGTCTGTCTCCCAGGAACTCTGTGTTGAAAAACAGCTCTTCGTCTGAGAGGCTGCCCTTGAGTCCTCGCAAACGCACAGGTGTGTAGTGTAAATCATCACCTTTAAACGCCCATCACGGTTGCTGGGCTTATAGTTGTGTGGCATGCTCTAAGTCTTTTATTGACGATGCTCTTGGTTTTCCCGTGTTTGTTCTTCAGGTGATGAGAACGGCTGTAACCTCCCGGCCTCTGTGCTTGGCTCTCCTCCGAAGCAGCGCTGCGCTCCTTTGTGCTCCCCTCGTAAACTGTCCTTCAATGAAAACACGCCGGTCTTCTCCTCAGCCAAAATCCCCCTCTCTCCTATTTTACATCCATTGCCAAAGCGGCTACAAGAAACCCCCTGCTCAAACCCGATCCCCTGTACAGAGGGAAAGCTCCCTTCTACTCGACTCTTTCCTGTAAAAAGTATGTTTTGGTCATTGTCAGTTAGCTAAATTATGTAGATGTATTAAAAAAACACAGATGTCAGGCATTGATCAGTTGCTGACATGTAATAAGCAATCTGTATATGTTGTAGTCTCTCTTTTTTTTCTGCAGAATCGGGTTATCAGAGTGTAAAGCAGGCTCTTCACACTGCAGTACCTGAACGTCTTCTCTCTCGTGAGGCAGAGAGAGCTGCCATCGTCTCCTTCCTGGAGAACCAGGTTGTGGCAGATAAACCCTCCAGCCTCTATATTTCTGGTGCTCCTGGCACAGGCAAGAGCGCCTGTCTGAACTGCGTCCTCCAGGAACAAAAGGTGAGCCTGAGAGGAAATATGGGGTCTGAAAATCAAATCCCAAATCAAACTATACTACTTTAAAATGCACTACTGTTTAAAATTGAGGTCAAGTAAGATCCATTAAACTGCTGTTTATAGTGTAACAAAATATCTATTTTCTTAAAATTCCATTCTTGTGAACATTCCACAACGATATTCATCATCACAGCTGATGTCAGCGTTGATGATACAAGCTTCTTGAAAATTAAATCAGCATATCAGAATGCTTTCTGAAGGATCATGTGACACTGAAGACTTGAGTAATGATGCTGAAATTTCAGCTCTGCGTCGCTAGAAATAAAAAGGTTATTTTAATTAAACTAATTTCACAAGATTAATATTTTACTGTATTTATGATTTAAAAAGAAAAAATATGTTTTTTTTCTGACCACAAACTTTTGAATGGTAGTGTGTATCAGCCTTTACTATAAAAAATCTGCAAGGATTGAAGCGTTCCAATTTCCATCAGTTCATGAAGACATTCACTTGCTTCATTCCTGAATGATTCATCCGTTCAAACGAATCAATTGAATGTTTGATTGATTCAGTGATAAAATCAGTCACTTGCCCTCCACCTGCTGTTGTATTTAATTTAATTTCATATCATATAATTTCAGTTATTTAAACTTAAATAATTTAATATTTCTGTATTCAAAATGTTAACTTTAAAACCTTAATCTCCACATGAATGTATGAGTTTAATTGCACTGGCTAAAAACCAGCTCTGAGCCTCATTAAACATCTGGAAATGTACCTACAAGCCACTCTGGTGTTCTTCTGTGCCACCTCTGTAGTAAAATTAATTTATTAATACTAATTTCATATGATTGATTACTTATTTCTTATTATATAGTTTTAAATAGAAAAAAAAATACATTTTTGAATTTGATAGAGATTTAAAATGATACTATTATAAAGGTAAAAAGAAAATACCCCTGTAAGTCACTTTAAGGAGTAAAATGTCACCTCGTATTAGGAAGGCAAATTTTTTTATCGAATTTTTGATGACTGATCAGAAGATGCTCTTAAATTTTTTAATTAGGAGGACAAATGCTCCTGACTGAAATTTTAGGCTAAAAATGAAACCAAATCCACCAGCAGGTGATGGCAAGTCACTGATTTTATCACTGAATCATTCATTCAATTGATTCATTCAAATGGCTGAATCATTCAGGAATAAAACAAGTGATTGTCTTTATGAATGGATGAACCTGGCATTAGGGCTGGGTATTGTTCAAAATCTTTCGATCCGGTGCCAATTTTGATACCTCAGTTTCGATACTGGTTCCTAACGATACTTTTTTCGATACCATATGTTTTAAAATCCATTTCAACATCAACACGAATACATTAAACACAAAACTTTTATTTTTCACCTTAATTAAAACAAATTCTGGTAACACTTCACACTCAGGATAACATTATTAATACAACTGGTTGTGCTTTTTGGATAGGGGTGTGCCATTCAGGGGCGGACTGGGACCGAAAAGACTTTCTGGCTCACAGCAGCCCACCACATCATAACGCAAACGCCCCTGTTTTGATGTCATTTATTAATTTAATATTTAAGTAAACAGTTTGGGGATTTTAACCAATAGGGCAACTGATCCTCTGTTGAAAAAAAAAAAAAAAAAAAGAACAGTAGCTGTTCATTTAGCGACTCCTAGTGAGCGATACATGCTCATCAAGACACAAACATTCTTCTAGAACTCACACTTTGCATTCAGTTAGCAGATCCATACGAATCATGCATGAAATAGAAGTTTATAAACTCAAACGATAGTTTTATGTGCTTTACAGATGAACTTGAAGTCTTTATTCATTCGAGATGTTCAATAATAGATCATCTTTGGCTCGGTAATACATCCGATTAGTGAACCGATGATTCTTTTGAGTCAATCTTTTAAAATAATAATTTATTTTGTTTAACGAAACCAGTGTGGAAACCAGTGTTTCACAAACTGGATAGATCTGAGCTGCAGGGCTCGCAAAATCGTTAGCCCTACGTCCCGGGGCAATTGTGTTTTCCAGTCCGATGGGCTATCGTGAATAGTGATGTAAAATCATAAAATCATAATCATAACTTCTGAATGAACACATACACATACAATTATATCAAAATAATTGTCTCTGCAAGTATTCTCGTAAACACAGTCGGTTATGTTTTAAATGAACGTATACAGTGGCCTGCTGCTTAGAGAAATTCGCTGTACCGGATAAATCTGTCTCTCTCTGTTTTTTAGACGACGTGAAAGGGGGCGTGTTTCAAGATACGCAATGGAGTAGACCAAACTAAACAGGGAGGGAGGACAAAACACTCATCCAAACAAATGCTTCATTAAATTGGTGGTATTGCCGGCTTTGGTTGCAATACTCTTATCGCATATGTTGCACTTTGCTGACTCGGCATCCACTTTTATAAAGTAGCCACACTTTAGACCTCTTTGGCATTGTAAAACGGAAACGTTTTGAGAAAAAACAACTACACTTGTGTTGTGTGACTGCGAGTATCTTCAGAAATCCTCCCCGTCACGTCACGTGGTGGTGGACAGCCATTCACGGCGAATTTAGGTCCTTACATGCACCTATGCTACAAGCTCACACAGACAGCCGCTTGGCAAAAAAAAAAAAAACGCCCGCTTTGTTTTTGGAACCGAAATTTGGCACCAAAAGATAAATAATTTTTCGATACTCATAGTATCAGTATAGATACCATAAAGGCATCGAAGCTCGGTACCCAGCCCTACCTGGCATGCAAAATTGTAACATGACCTTAAAATGACAAGCATGCTTATGGTGATCCGTCTTCTCTCGTTTCCAGGCTCTGTTGAAAGGTGTTCAGACTGTGCTCGTCAACTGTATGAATCTGCGTAGCTCACATGCCATCTTTCCATTGTTGGGAGAGAGACTGGGGGTCCCAAAGGGCAACAGCGAGGCTCGGCTGGAGAAACTTCTGACCAGCTCTGGGCCCACTGTGTAAGTCAGCTTGCACTAATTTGCATGAACCATTTCCGGATTTTTCTTCATTACGCACTATGAGCGAAATCAGATTTTTGTATTCGGAGTCAAACATGTTTTGTTTATTAGATAAGCTCTCACTATGGTGTTTTTGTGTGTAACAGCCTGTTGGTTCTTGATGAGATGGACCAGTTGGACAGCAAGTCTCAGGAGGTTCTCTACACGATCTTTGAGTGGCCTTACCTGCCCAGCTCTCGCGTCTGTCTCATTGGTAAGATAGTCGTCCATTTATCTCCCCAAACCTGTGGACATTTATCTTCTATAAAAAGTCTCATTTGGACATCTACTTTAACCCCTTAGGTATTGCTAACGCATTGGACCTGACGGACCGTATTCTGCCTAGACTGCAGGCCAAACCACACTGCAGACCCAAGCTGCTCAACTTTCCTCCCTACAGTCGTGAGGAGCTTAATGCAATCGTTCAAGACCGGCTCACACAAGTATGCATACTTCCATATCTCCTGATAATTGTACTTCTCAGGTTCTGAGTTAATAATAGACTGGTGTGTTCGTGTGCGTTCAGGTGTCAGGGGAAGGTGTCTTGGACGCAGCGGCAGTTCAGTTCTGTGCCAGAAAAGTTTCAGCGGTGTCGGGAGATGCCCGCAAAGTGCTCGACATATGCAGGTAAGAGAACCAGTTTCAGCTGCTAAAACACGTGTGATTGATTTTTAGCTTTGTGAGGTTCTCACACATTTGTGTGTCTATCCATCAGGAGGGCTGTGGAGATTGTAGAAGCGGCTGACCGGTCTAAAATGGCATCCGAACCTGCAGCCAGTCCTAAAGGTAGGCATTACTGTTCCATATTTTACACAAAGTACCAACGAAAGATTATTTGGAGAGAAAAAGAAACGAGGGATGTCTCTGCTTTCTTGTCGCAGTGTCGCGGGTGGGTGTTCCTCAGGTGGCGCAGGTTTTATCAGAGGTGTATGGTGACCGTATGGCATCCAGCAGCGGGGACGGCGAGAGCTTTCCTTTGCAGCAGAAGCTTCTGGTCTGCTGTCTGCTTCTTATCATCCGTAACGGCAAAAGCAAAGAGGTCCAGTTGGGCAAGGTGATGCAAAATTTGATCGTCTTGTTTCTAAACCCTTAAGTGTTCAGGAAGTGAGAAGTCATTCTGGGCATGTCTGTGTTTAGCAGCTGTGTGAAGCGTACAGTAAGCAGTGTAAGCAGAGGCAGGTGGGAGGCGTCGGACAGACCGAGTGTTTGTCTCTCTGCAGTCTGCTGGAGAGCAGAGGAATCTTCACACTCAAAAAGGCCAAGGAGGCTCGACTGACTAAAGTACGAACAGTTATGAATTATCAATAGTGTAATATACTTTAGCCTTGATCATTAGTGAATCTGTATCTTAATTCATTACAGCTTAATGAGGGGTCAAAATTTCAATATTGTTTTCTCTTTCCTAGATCTCCCTGAAGATTGAAGAGCGGGACGTAGAGAATGCTTTGAAGGATCGAACTCTCCTTGGTAGCATATTAGCAGCTGGTCTGCCATAAATTACATCAGATTTCAAGTTTGGTTTTGTTTTTTTTACTAATTTTACTTTTTCTCATATGTCAGTATTTTATAATGCTTTGATGTGAAAGTCTTGTTTAAAATGACATGTGCTATGATTTGATCCAAAGGGGTTGATTTCTCCATTGTTTGTGTCAAACATTTGGCCTGCCTTTTAAATGTAGGATTGTCTTTTTTTTAATGTATTCTTAAATGGGCATAAATTCTTCTTTGTGTCAAAACAGAAGACATTGCCTTCTATTTTATTTTGTACATCAGCTTTGTAATGGTTTGGGGTGGGATGTACACTTTTAATAAAGCAGAATGAGTTACTCTTTTAATTGTATCTCTCAAAATCAATCAGTAGGTGTTTTAAATCTGCTTCTTAATTTCACTTGTATTTTGACCAACAATTTGGCTTCACACAAACCAAAAATAAAAGGCCTTCCTAAATGTAGATAAGTTGGTTTCTTCGAAAAGATTTGGATAAATTTAGCCTTGTGTCACTTGCTCAGCAGTGAATCCTCTGTAGTGAATGGGTGCCGTCAGAATGAGCGGGGTCCGCTCATCACATTAATCCATACAACTCGTGAAGTAAAAGGCTGTGCGTTTGTAATGAACAAATCCATAACTT
The DNA here is from genome assembly GCF_963082965.1 of Carassius carassius. Taxonomy (NCBI): domain Eukaryota; kingdom Metazoa; phylum Chordata; class Actinopteri; order Cypriniformes; family Cyprinidae; genus Carassius; species Carassius carassius. Next base: position 3,189,701 of record NC_081798.1, on the reverse strand, counting down.
CTATTGTGTGGATTGTGTTGTTCTTAGCTTTATCTGCTGTCATTCTGATGGCACCCATTCACTGCAGTGGATCCCTTGGTGAACAAGCGATTTAATGCAAATATTTTTCCAAATCAGTTCCAACAAGAAAACAAATCTTCATTTCTAGGTGTACTATTTATTTATTGTATTTTTATTAAACCAAATGAAGAAAAACAACACGGAAGACCTTTAAAACCATTTCAACCCCCAGTCCAAATTAAGCTCGTCACAAAGCATTAGTTAACATGATTTTATTTGTATTTTTTTTGGACAAAGTGAGAAGTAAAAACGCTGCAAAGAATCCCTTTGTCTGTTCTGCTTGCATTCTAAGAGTAGTTAGTAGTTGAACAAATGTGAAGCTAGTTTTTAAAACGCTCAAGGTTTAATTGTTTGGTTAAACATTAGTCCCTTTCAATCAGCACAGCATTTATCATTCAAATAAAAAAATCTCCATACACATTGCAATGCAAAACAAACAAAATCAGTATTTCCTTGTCTATACATTAAGACGATTTTAGTGGAACAAATATATGGAGTGAAAAAAAAAAAACAAGTGAGAAAAAGTTAACATGTAAAAACTCCAGTATTCGACAGTCTTAGCATGGGACTCTCACAAAAGCTGATCCCCACCGGGAACGAAGCTATAAAGCTCAGTTATTGTGAGATCACAAGTCTAAATCATTGATCAGTTTTACTATAAAAAGCAACTTGATTATCATTATAAAATATTATAATAAAATCTCTTTGGCATAGTTAGTTAACCAGTCCTCTTACCAACAATGTATTAATGCACCCATAAGAAACACTAAAATATAACATTTTCTACAAAAAGACGTGTAAATTGCATCATGCTGTCATCCTTTTATAAAGGCAGGTTAAAGTTGTGCTGGATTCTGCCTCCCGCAGCACAGTGAGAATTGCATATATTACAGCAGTGTAAGTGTGTGTTTGCCAATAATGGACCACAGGCATCCAGCGACGGAAACAAAACCACCAGGAGTGTCTGTCGCTTGTATTTTTTATAACCCTCTTTCAGTGGCTGTAAAATAAATACACAACACTCAGTTTAATGCAGACTTAGGCACATACGGCAAATACTATTTAAATATTTGAAGGACAGACAGTGTACTCGAGCAGTACTAACCTGTTAGTACTCTGGGTAGCCTCTGGGCATGGAGTTGTAAGTCATGCCTTGCACAAAATCCTCTGGCATTTCTGGATCTAGCTGCATACCGTCCATATGCATGCCGTCAGGGTATCCTTGATATCCCACAGGGCCGTATCCATCAAGCTCTGCACGAGACAACATTGCAAATTTAGCTATCTGCATAATGTTATGGTCTCTGCAGACCATGTAGTCGTTAGAGACATAACTGCCAGTCATCGAAATAATTAGCTGCCAAATCATTGTGATAGAGAGAGATGATATACTAACCATCCTCTGGAAGACCTGGTTCCATCATGGTGTTGTGTGCCTAAAATGCAACAAGGATATTGTCAAGAAACCTGTGCTCATTTGTTGGGATTTATGTCAATGTACTGTACTTAAGACTGACAACTTTAATGTCAGCTTTACAGTAAACATAGAAATCAAACATGGCATCTGAATGTATAATAGACAACTAACATGCTAAACTCTACTCATACTAAAGTGTATACCAAATAAAATGAGCCAAAAATTCTAAAAAAGAAGCCTAATAGGGACAGTAAAGATCCATTTTCACATACACACACACACACATACACACACACATATATATATATATATAATAGTATATCGAAGCAACAAAAATTAAAAAAACTAAAACAAGCAAAAATATATTGTACCCATTTTTTCATTCATAGACAATAACAGACACCAGCGAACGATAACGATAGCGATATTAGCGACCACACCAGCGAACGATATCATCTGTTTATTCGAAGCACACATGCCTCTGCTGCTTTAAATTCTCGATCTCGTTTTAGCAGGATGGATTCTGATTGGATGTCAATGTTTGTACCGTTCATCAGCTGAAAAAAAATCGTTCTGAAAATGATTCCAACGATACCGTTTCTTTATGACTTTATCGTTATAGTTGTAGTGTGGACTCCGCTATTCTTTAATATTGAGAACGATTTTTAGAACTATATCTTTATCGTTATCTTTATAGTTATCGTGTTTGTTGTGAATGGGCCTTAAACCAAGAAATGTATCAGGCCAACACATAACTAAAAATAAAAAAGGTAATTGCGACTTTTTATCTCACAAGTCTACCTTTTTTTCTTGCAATTTTAAGTTTACATCTTGTAATTCTGACTTTTTTCTCAGAATTGGGAGAAAGTCCGAATTGCGATATATAAAGTCAGTATTGTGGGATATAAACTCGCAATTGCGAGAAATAGAGTCAGAATTGCAAAATATATATAGGAGAAATGGAGAAAAGAGACCGGTAACTTTTCTATCTTGCAATTCTGACTTCATTTCCCACAAGTTTGTATCTCACAATTGTGAGAAAATTTTTTAGAATTGCAATATGAAAAGTCACAAATACCTTTTTCATTTTTTTATTCAGTGGAGGATACAGGCTTTGATAGAATTATCCCCAGTTTCCTTATAAAAATATCTTACCATGAACACCATTTTTTAGGATCAGATATAATAAAATGTCTGAATTAAAATGGTTTGCGAATGCAATTTCATGTGCAATGTGTTCAAACAACACACTACTGTAAATAACCTCCACACCACCAGGGGGCAAACTCACCATCTCCCAAGCAGCAGGGTCGTGTTTGAAGAGCGAGTGCGTGAGCTCCACTGATACTCGTTTCTTATAGTCTGGGTTTTTGTCCTCAGAAATTCTGAAGAGAACCGCAGCAGCATAGGTGGCTAAAAGAAACAAAACACCCTTGCACTTAATTCCAAATTATACATCAGTGTTGATGTGAATGCGTAGTTTTTTTATACATTTGATAGAACACATGCACACTAAAGAGTTTTCGAATCTTTTTGCCATATTTGGATGCTTCTCTCGGACTCACCAATCCCTTCGTTGCTGGAGTGAAGGAGCTCCATGAGAGGAGCACTGGCTCCTTCAGAATCAATGATCTCAGCCGACTGTTTGTCCAGAGCCAGTTCACACAAAACTCCAGCTGTCACACGCTTGACGTTATCCAGTGGAGAATACAACAGCTGCAGCGACAGAAAACAGATGTCTATTACAGACTGACTATGTCAGATGGAGGGCAAAGACTGTACAATCCCATTCTTATACACATGTATAAAAACACCCAAAACACAGTGGAAAGATGTAAGAGGTACCTGAACAAACAGAGGAATGGTGTCCATGCTGGCGATGGTGACTTTGTTAACAGGATCTCTGGCCATGATTTGCAGAGCACCAGTGCAGCCCTCCACAATCTCCTCCATTCTCACTCCATCCTAAGAGAAAGAGTGAGAAAAGGACATTTCGTTAATTCATTGACAAAATAGTGGTCTGTACGTTGTATTCTGTAAAAAGAATGGAAATTGTAGAGAATTTTGGTTTTGATTCCTCTCAATGGTTTTAGTTACTTTACAATTCTATTAATGATTTGTTCAGCTGCACGGATGCGCCGTTTTCATTCAAATCAAAGCATAATACATGTAGAAAACATATCCTTGTGTCGCGGCTGACACAGAATAGTGTACACAGTTTGTGTTCAGCGGATGTTCTCCAAAATGGAGCTACCGTGATGTGGAGAGCCTGACGACTAATTGTTGAATAAAGTAATTATTTTTGTTTTCTTCGCATACAAAAGTATTCTCATCGCTTTATAATATTCAGATTGAACCACTGATAGCAGATGGACTATTGTGACAATGACATACTTTTCTGGACCTTGACAGTGTAATTTACTTGGTAGTTTATGGGATAGTAACAGTTATTAATCACAAAATTTTCATTTTGGGGTGGAGTATCCCTTTAATGAATAATATAATTATTTATGAAACATCTTTAACTACATATAATCATATGAACAACTAGTCAGTATATACTGTATATATACAGTACAGACCAAAAGTTTGGAAACATTACTATTTTTAATGTTTTTGAAAGAAGTTTCTTCTGTTCATCAAGCCTGCATTTATTTGATCAAAAATAAAGAAAAAACAGTAATATTGTGAAATATTATTACAACTTAAAATAATAGTTTTCTATTTGAATATACTTTAAAAAAATAATTTATTCCTGTGATGCAAAGCTGAATTTTCAGCATCATTACTCCAGCCTTCAGTGTCACATGTAACATCCAGTCTATCACATGATCATTTAGAAATCATTCTAATATTCTGATTTATTATGAGTGTTGGAAACAGTTCTGCTGTCTAATATATTTGATGAATAAAAGGTTAAAAAGAACTGCATTTATTCAAAATAAAAAAAATTCTAATAATATATATTCTAATAATATATTTTCTTTACTATCACTTTTTATCAATTTAACACATCCTTGCTGAATAAAAGTATTGATTTTATTTAAAAAGAAGAAAGAAAAAAAATTACTGACCCCAAATTACTGACAGTAGTGTATTTTGTTATTACAAAATATTTATATTTTAAAAACATAGCTTTTTTGTTTTTTACTTTTTATTCATCAAAGTATTCTAAAAAAGTATCACATGTTCTGAAAAAATATTAAGCAGCAGAACTGTTTCCAACTTTGATAATGAATCATCATATTAGAATGATTTCTAAAGGATCATGTGATAATGATCCTAAAAATTCAGCTTTGCATCACAGAAATAAATGATAATTTAAAGTATAATAAATTTAAAAAAAAAATATTTTAAATTGTAATAATATATCACAATATTAAATTTTTTTCTGTATTTTTGATCAAATAAATGCAAGGCTTGATGAGCAGAAGAAACTTCTTTCAAAAACATTAAAAATAGTAATGTTTCCAAACTTTTGGTCTGTACTGTATATACACTGATACAAAGTATATATATATATATATATATATATATATATATATATATATATATATATATATATATATATACAACAGTATAAATATATACTGTTTCAAACCTCATTCAGAGGTTGGTGAAAGCTGCACTACAAAGACCCAACTCAAAGAGTATTTCGGCTGGGAATTGGACTACACCGTTGTCATATGTTGTTGATTCACTAAAAGGATTCAAATCATTAGTCATTCATTCAGGAACTGCACTACATGTTATTGCTTTTCTAAAAACCACCGACTCGTTAAGAGTAATACATTCAGGAAATTGACTTCTCTGGTTGAGCTACGTGTTTTAGATTCACCAAAAAGAAATATCATTCATTCAGGAATTGTACTATAGTATATATATATATATATTTTATTTTTTTATTTATTTATTTTTTTACATGTTTTTGACCAGTGAGGAATTCATACCTGGTATGATTGTTGAGCAGATGAACCGTGTTTCTGTGCATCTTGATGAGCTTTCGTAAGCAAAGTGACCAGTTTGGGAATGGCTTCGGCATCTCTCAAAGGAGTCTGATTGGCTGGACACAGTGCCAGGTTACGGATCAGACCAACCACAGCCTGTGATGAAGACAAACTAAGGGTCAGAAATGGTTATACTGCACAACAGGAGAACTACTAACTGAGACGGAGACCGCCTATGATATATCATCCTGGGCCTTGCAAATTTAACCAGTGACCCTGTTACAAAATGAATAAACCTTGATTCAAAATGACATGTTTTTGCACTCTGTGGATTATTAAAAGCTGTTTTACTCTACATATGGACCCTTCACGTATGTCCCCAAAAAACTATTTTTCACTTTGTGTAATGCTTCATCCACACCAACAGGTGTCAGTATGAAGTCCAAAACCACTGTAAAGCAAAAAAGAAATTATGAAAAAATATTTTTTTTTATGATAAAAAAAAAAAAAAATCTAAAAACTTTTACAAATGAATAACAGGTTGATAAAAAGGATATTTTTTTTCTTGGGTAGTTTACAAACCAAACCGCTCACTAAGGCACTAATTTGTCAGTTTTGTCTGTTTTTCTTTCACTTACCTTTATGACTGGCCAGTAGTAGGGCTGATTGAGCAGTTTGACAATAGCTGGGATGCCGTAATACGTTCGAACGGCATTCTGCGCGGCCTCGGCCTCTGGATGCCGGCTGGTCAGGTGACGCAGGGCGCAGACAGCTGGCTCGATCACGTCTTGTTTTGATCCGGCCCTCAGGATGGTGTGAATCAGAGCCTCCACGCCGTTACTCTGGGTCACCTGTGTTTTGTTGCGTGTGTTGTTGCAGGTGAGGTTGGACAGGATGCCTGTGGCACAGGTCAGCATGTTGATGTCATCAGAGGACAGCAGGCCGACCAGCACTTGGAGCAGATTTTCCATACCGTCCTGCAGGGGGCGAGAGAGTGAGCATGTTTTGGTCTGATGCATATTATACATGCAAAGAATTTCCGTTCTTTGCATGTATAATATGAATAAAAAAATAAAATTTAAGTAAAAACAAATTAATAAAAAGAAGACGAAGAAGAAAAAGAGTCTGTGTGAATGACAGATGGTGTTAGATGTATAAACTGACCTGTTTGGTTGCAGCATCTGACAAGTTTCTCAAGGTCCACAGGCAGTTTTGCGTCAGACGCTGACCAGAGCTGTTCTTACTGAGATGCTTACCAAGAGCCTGCATTCCACCTGAGAAAAGATTTTTTTTAAATTATATTTTAAATGTATATTTTTAAATATTTATTAAAACATAAAAAATAAAAAAACCTAACTGTATATTGCCAAAGGAATATTTCTCATTTTAATTTAGTTTAACTTGGCGTACCGAGTAAAAAAAAAATAGTGAAGTAAAAAAAAAAGAAGAAACTATTGATTACTAAAAAAAAAAAAATACTCAAACTTTAACTAAAATGAAAAATTAAATGTAAATATATATATATATATATATATATATATATATATATATATATATACACACACACATATACACATACACACACACAATTAATAATTAAGCCTTTTTGGGCAGAAAGCCACAAAATTTCAGCTATCATTAATATCCATAGTGGATTAGTATAATTAAAAGTAAGTGGGCCTTAAGCAAACTTTTCAAGCACAACTAATTAAACACACTAATAACTATATCCAATTTGACTTACCAGCATCTACAATAGCGGGTTTGTTACTAGGACAGACTGAGAGCACTTTGAGCACACGGCTAGTGGTCCACAGCAGCTTCTCATAGTTACTGGTCCTCATGATGTTCACCAGACCCTCAGGGCCACCGTTAGCCAGGATAATTAGCTGAGAGACAATCACACTGATGTTAACACAACACACCATCAAATTTTAATAAAAACTCAACACATTTTCACAAGAAACAGGAAATCAACAACTAATAGATAAATTTGTCATTTAAAAATATAATAGCAAGCACCTTGCTCTCCTGGTTGCCATAGGAAAGCAGCTGTAGGCAGTCTGTGGTGATGGCCAGAAACTTGTTGTTGCTTTTCTTCAGCAGGGGAACCATCCTCTGCAGACCGTCTGCCAGACGCACCGCCATCTTGGCTCCCTCCTGATGCAGAAGCAGGTTGTGCAGGGTGGTGATGGCATAGAAAAGAACCGAATCCATCGGAGAGCTACAAAAGAAACGGGTTGGATGTTCAGATCAAGTGATTTATTGCTCATTTCCTAATAAATTAAGAATATCATAATAATGTAAAAAAATGTGCAATAAATCAAAAGATTTTAAAATCATTTATTTCAATTAATAGTGTATCAAAAAATAAATAAAAAAAATTGACATTTAATTTTTGCACCTTACTGAAGTATAAATTAAATCTCAATTTACTTTCCAATCAAGCGCTGGAGTAATTTCCTACTAATTAGGAACATCCATGTTTCAAATAATCAAATAATGTACATAAAAGCACACATTTGCAATGAAATGCATCGAATCAAATAAGAGAAATCTGTTGTTATGTGCAATGAATTCATAAATGAATATAGCTCTAATTTAGGGTGACATGAATACAACATGGAAGTCTTATGAATCAAGTTTTTATTTAAATTTTTTACAAAAATTAATTGTTTACCCTATTTTGTCATTATGTTGTTTAAATTAGATTTTTATTTCATCAATAAAATATAAAAAAGGCAGAACATCTGAGCTTGGTATTAAATCATTTTTAATGTTTTTAGACAGATTTTTTGCGCTTACTGAAACATAAATCACTGGTTAATTTCAAATCAAGTGCTAATATTAATTTCATAATAATTAGGAATATCTAAGTATCAAATAAAGTAAATAAAACACTAAAATCACACATTTGTAATGAAAGGCATGCAGTCAACCTGAAATAAACGTGCTGTTGTGTGCAATAGGTGCATACATTAACACAGCTTTAGTTTAGAGTGAACATATACGACATATACGAAAGTTTAATAAATCAGGTTTTATTTTCTCTTAGTTTACCCTAAAAATGAACAGTTTGACATAGCCATTTTTGGAAAAAATGAAACCAATAGTCTAATTCTCAGGTGAGCTAGTCCTTTACTGCAGTGTGCCTCTCTCACCTCAGCATGCGCACCAGAGCGGGAATGCCTCCTGATTTGAAGATGGCGAGCAGCCCCTCGCGCTGGTGTGAAAGGTTGTGCAGGATGCTGGCTGTGGCGCGGGTCGTCTCCATGTCAGACGTGTTCTGCATGGCTCTCACGACAGCGGCCACCATCTGCGGGGACTGCATCAGAGCCCGGCGGGACGCATCCTTGCGGGTCAGCTGGTTCACGATCATTGCTGCCTTATTCACCACGACCTGAAGCCAAGAGAGAGGGTCAGAGGTCAGGACATGAAGATACTATAGAAAAAGCAGAGACTGAATATTGGACACGAGCAGCGAGGTACCTGGTCCTCATCGTTGAGGAGTTTGGTGAGCTCTGGAATGGCACGGGTGGCGAGTTCGGCGTCGTCCTGGTAGTTGATGAGATGAATGATGGCGGCTTTGAGCTGCTGAGACGGTTCGGCCAGCTTCTGTACATTGGTCTGCTGGGACGGATCCATCTGTGTGGAAAGGACGGCCGTTCCCTCCATCACTGTCTCAGGAAACATGGCCGCTCGTATGCGCTGGGTCCGAGTCATGTTATATTGAGACTCCACGTCTACAGGAGAGAGTGAACTATAGTTTAGAGAACTGTAAACTAACTTGTTTTCAAGTTTCTATGCTTATTTTGATGGAAAAGAATTTGAAATAAATCACCATACTGTGGATCCCGGCAAAGGCAATTGGTAGAAATGATAAGAGAAAACTTGCTACATAATAGTCTTGATGTACAGTATACAATAAACCATATTTTAATCATGAACAATAAACATGAACACATGAACATAAACAATTTCTGCTTGATCATTGCCTGTGATGTTTGCTGATTATTTATACTTAATGTTTTTTTTTATTTGGCATCTGCATTATCTTGCATTGGCAACAGGCCTCCACAGGCTTTCATGGGTGCGGGTTGCCAGATGACAAGAGTTTAAATCCCCCAATCAGAGTTTCTCTCTTAAAGGGTAAGCTTACCCAAAAATACAAATTCTGTCATTAATTACTCATTCCAAACTTGTAAGATGTCCTAAGTTTCTGGCCCTTGAACATGGTAGTTGTTGCTGTCTACAGAGGGTCAGAAGCTCTCGGATTTTATAAAAAAATATCTTGTGTTTCAAAAATGAACGAAGGTCTTACAGGTTTGGAACGGCATGAGGGTAAGTAATTTATAACTGAATCTTCTAACCAGGAAACCATGCACACACGCTAACTGCAATTCGGAAAAAGTGCAGTTGAGCTGACAAAACCACCAGACATTAAAGTCAAAGTTTAGAGATCTTAGAGATATTCTGCTTAAATAAAAGTGTAATAGAGCCAGTCTGTTGTTGTTTTTTTCATGTGACTGTTGCGCTGCGTACTGTGACCAAATCTTCTTGTTCTGATGAAATGTAACAATCTTAAATGGCAATAATCATGATAAATAATCATGATAAACTGTTCCAGTTCGTGACAGGTTTTTCACCTGCAGGGTTCTCTGTGAATGTGGCGCTGTAGGTGAATTTCTTGCTGCTGTACTCTGTTCCATCTTCATCTGAGCGAACCGTAGCGGCTCCTGACTGGATGCCTGAATCTGTCCCATAATACGACTGCTGCCACTCTGTGACCTTCATTGATCCTGGGGCTTCTGCCACTGATACACACATATACAACAGCAGTTTCAATTGATCTGTTGCCTCCGGTTCATCAAAACACCCAATGAACACTCACTTACATGGTGGACAGATGACCTCAAAGCTATTAAACATGCATTACAAAGCACAAAAATCCAACTCATAAAGAACTGTTAAAACTGATTGGGCATTTCATTAGTATTAACAGTTTTAACACTATTTTAGAGATTTTTAGACAATATTAAATATCAGTTATTTAGTTGTGCATGTAAATTTTCCTTTATTTTTAGCCTTTTTTTGCCATCAACTAATGCTCAATTTAAATGCATCTTTAAGGTATTAAGTAAATAATACAGTGGAGTAAATAAATGCAAATGAATAAAATGTATATCCACTTACAGCATACGTACAGCAAATAAAGTTACGCCTTCAATGTTTTATTTCTTTCATTTTCTCTTTCACATAAAATGATCAATACAAATAGATTCAAATCCTCACCATTTAGTGATTATCGGTCATAACATGAGAATATGAACTGGATTAAGTGCATCACAAAGAGTTTTAATAATGTGACAATAGCATCTACTTACTGTGCATTTCCATTTTGGCTTCCTGGACTCAAACCAAACAGTCCAAAAGTAAAACCTGTAAAACGAGAAAAAAAACACATATTAAAACTGACTTGTGTCAATCATTGTACCAAACATTAAAACTGTAATTAAGACCTCCTGTGATCTGTTATTGGTCAGCAGGACAAAACAGCATTATAAACTGAAGTTCAAACAAACACATGCAATCGAAACTGGTGCAAAGGATCATGGGAGAGGAGGGCGGGCGGCAGTGATGGGGAAATGTCAGTGGTAGTTTTTGACCCTTGGCTTCTCAAACAAGGTGTGTGAGCTAATGCTTGATTGCAAGCACAACAACCTCACAAAACTGGCTCTGCGTGTTTCAACATTCACACACCCCTACACACCAAACCTTCTTCTTTGTCCAGCTCTCACACATTTAAACACACAACTACACTGTCCAGTTCAGACAAACGCTCTATATTGGACAAGTATGTTTCTTAAAATCCATTCAGAAGTTAAAATGAGGACCTTGTTCTCAAAATAAGCAAGACAGACTGAATGAATCACTTTTTCTCCTTTCACTTTTATCTGCACCTTGGAGTCTCTTGACTTCACTTGAACTCCTCCTCATATGTTATCAATTATTTCTCTCCAACCCTCCTCAGGTAATCTACAGTACATCCTCCATTTCTCTTGCTCTTTTTATAGTACATTCTGACTGTGTCCAACCAAAACCTTTGAACCCCACAGGAGAAGAAGAGCATTTATCAGACAGGTTAATATAGATTCTCGCATTTTTATTCAAATTTCTATTTGATATGGTATAAACATTTGATCAACACTTGCCCATATAAATGTGCCCCCATAAAACAGACATAAATCATCAGATTTATTCCTATTCCTGTGTTACATGCAAATATCTGCTTGGGAGGAGTTAAAAAAAAAAAAACAGATGCCTTTACTCTTGGTCGAGTCAGGTCTTGTATGCACCTCAAACAACCTTCTCAAGTAGTTTGATTAGATCTAGAATGTGTCTTGAAGGGTATTTGCACTCTTTTTTTTTACGTGACTCGATAGCTATGATACATAAAATGACCAAGTGTAAATAAAAAACACAGAGAGGAGAGATCAAAATTTTTGATGTTCAACCAATAATTATTGTGATTATAAATTATTATCGGTATTATCGGTAAATATTATTTCAGAGTAACCGGATAATAGCATTTAGCATTTAACAAAAACAAAAATGGCATAATATGATGCATTTATTTTTATATAAGTAGTAATAAATATAGTTTATGATTTTCCAGTTAAGCCAATAAAAAAGCCTAACTTCATATTCATTATTTGAAAAAAATTATCATATGTAATTATATTTTTATTTGTACATTTTTATTTATTTGTTTATCTTTAATAAATAAAGTTTATTATTTTCTGGTTAAATGGATAAAAAAAAATCATAATAAAAAACGTTATGCTCAGCAGTTAAAATAAAAAAATAATTTATATTTTTACTATATTGTTTTTTCCTGTTTAGTGTTTATTGTCTGATTAAGTGAATAAAAAGCCTAAATTTATACTATATATATATATATATATATATATATATATATATATATTTTATAAAAAAAATATATATATATACATGTATAAGCTGTAATAGATAAATATTAATTATAAAACATTTTTAAAGCAGCAGAATAATTCTGATAGAAAGTATAATAACAATAAATAAAAACAAAAAGCACAAAAACACTATTTGTTTATTGCTAATAAGCAAAAAAGACCTGACATGGGCATCCCAGCACTCATGACAGCTGTTTTATTCTGCTTATATTCCTAAAAGAGGTGGAACCTATCAAGGACTGGCCTCATGAAATAATAACCTGATTGGTTTATTAGAGCAGCCAATGAACACCAGTAAAAAAAATTAATTCTAAAACATTAGTATGAATTAACAACGCACCTAAAATGCACAGTGAAGTAGTTTCATGGATTCAATTCCAATAAACTTTTCAAAATGCACGTAATCGGAGGCTTGACATTTCCCGACCAGCAGGAAGCCTGGCCACAGCCCTACAAACAATCATGTAATGAAATGAAAGTTTTACACGCCTCTGAAAAATACATGTGCCACACTTTACAGAACATCATGAGAACAGCCTGAACACATATTTTGAATGCTTTGCATGTTGCCACTTGAAGAGAGTGTGAACACACACACACACACACACACACACACACACACAAACACACACAAACACACACATACATGTAGCTGTGCTGCCACGAAGAACAGAGTTTTTTAGCAAACATTTTTTCTAAACCGCACAACAGCAATACTAGGCAGATGTCAGTTGGTTTGTAAAGCTTGTGGTAATTTATTCTTGCCAAAATGTGCCTAGCGCCGACACAAACAGTCTTTTCGTGTTACTACACATCATTGAAATGGTTCTTTAGAGTTAGTTTTACTTCAAGGTCATAGTAAGAGGTTTTGCATATAGCTAAAGATCCTGTGTTTTTAACTCCCTTCACATCAGGACACACCTAACTGGGTGTAACCAAGTCAAAAACCTGTCAAAACACGTAAAACGCAACACGCAGCGAGTCCCGCCAGCCCTGCAGGTGAACGATAGCAAGTGTCTGTGTGAACACATGGGTGTGGGTGTTTTCTCAAGCTCCCAGTCTAGTGAACTAAACAATCACATCTACACACCCACTTGGGTACTTTAATGAAACACTCAATAAAACATAGCAGACTATGACAGATTAGGCGAGATGGCATTTGCGATCAACTTTACACCTTACTGATTTTGGTCGCGGACCAAACAATTCCAGTTGGTCTTAGTGCATACCTGCAGGCAGACACTAGGTCTGTTTTAAAGGGTGAGGTCAATCACACAATTAGTGACACACTCGGATGACACTACATGAAAAATCAGACAGATTTACATCTGAAAGAACCTGAGATATGACTAAGACCAGAAGTGGGCTCTTGACTTGAGGCAGTAAGCAACCACCCAGCAGACTCGGGACTCGGGACTGCAATTACGTATGAAACCAGACTCTGGAATTTGGAAACTGGTTGAACTGGTTTTTTTTTCAGAGTACAGCAACCACTAGCAATTTTGAGCTTTTCCACAAAACTTTCATGGCAATATGTTGAACATGCAATATGTCAAACAGAACCTCTGCTTTTAAACAACAACAACAACTAAAGTTAGTATTATTATAGACCTTATGCATCAGAGAATCAATTGCGCAGACATTTCGTTTTCAAACATGCATTAGTTCAGCAGCTCTCTAGCAGGGTTCGTCAACAGGTGCATCATCAGAAAGCAACATTGACTTACATCGTGTCTACATCGGACTACAATATAACTTATTAAAATCAGTGATGCTGTTACACTGGATGCGACCCAGCTGACTCGTTCTATTTATGACGTGCTGACACAAAGTTCAAATGATTTGCAATGCTTTGTCGCGTCCAGTGTAGATATACAATGTGACAGCCAAAATTTTCCTTCCTGTGTTATGGATGTTGGTTCGCAGTGAGTTCACAGTTTTAATGTAAGTTTGCTTTAGCCTAATTTATTTTCAAATCTGAGGTAAAATATCTATTGTTGCTTTCACTATGGCTACAAAGATCACGCAAAATAATATTCTAAGTCACATTAGACACTTTTAACATTAAATAAAGCACATAATCTGAGATTATCATTGTCATATTTTGTATGTTGTTCCTGCCGCGATGTCGCAGAAAATAAAAAACATTTCTAAAATAGAATTCCGTGTCGTTTATTGCTGTCGCGAGTGGTTAGGACAAAAACTACATGGATAAGATACTTTTTATCACGTCACGTCTGATTGGGATACATGGTGTTATAGATTGATCCCTCCAAAAAATCTAAGTATAAAATTATTAATGTTAACAGATCTAATAATAACTATTAGGGAAAATTAGGGAAAGTGGAGAGAAGAGACACAGTCTGGAGATGAGCAGGAACAGTTGATTTGCATGGCAGACATGGAGATCCAGATTTTTTGTTTGTTCATTTGTTTTTAATATTCAACAGGCAAAGTTTTTCTGTACCTAGGCTAAATGCAAAAATATTCATAACTGTTTGAATAAAACAGACTACTGGGGGAAAAAATTTAATTTTATTAATTTTATGCATTTAGCAGACGCTTTTATCCAAAGTGACTTACAGTACATTCAGGCTATCAGCTCAATAGCATCACTAAAGAAGAGAAATTAGCTAGTGAAGTAGTTTATTATTATAGAGTTACCAAACATTATCATTATGTGCAGTGTGAGAGGGAAATGATTGATGAACCACTGATACACTGCTGATATGAGGTGTGTACTGTAGTCTCTACTTTGGACTTCACTCACAGTCTGGATAATGAGTAGTTAATGAGTACATGTTTATTACTGTGCATCTGATTTCACACTGAGAAAAGCAAGCAAGGAATGTCACACGGTGTTCAGAATAATCACCCTCCCCCACCCTGCCCTGCTCCACCTACTGTCCCCGCCTAATGGACCCAGCGCGTCCGACAGCTTACGAGGCTGGGATCTGTTTGACTCACGCTGTGAGGAATCAGAACAGGTTGTGGATATGACACATCCCAGAGCTGATTCCCAAAACTCTAATCCTAGTGTGACATTCCACATTAGTCCAATGTGTGCTTACTGTGCTACACTACTCTCCCAAACACTTTCTCTAATACACACCCTCTCAATGACTTTCTGTTATGTACTGACATATAGCTACATGTCAACACTTGATTCTGGTGTATTTTTACCAATAGTCTGTTTCATTAACCTTTTTATATTATTAATATATTAGAGTCTTATATATATATATATATATATATATATATATATATATATATATATATATATATATATATATATATATATATATATATATATATATATATATATATATATATATATATATATATAAATGAAGCAAACCAACTATTTAAAAAAAAGTACAATTTGATTTAAAAAAAAATAAAATAAAACAGTATTTTAAAATTTTGTCACGTGTGGTACTGAAATTGAAGCATTCCAAATTAAATAATTAAATCAGAACATTGGAATGCACCAATTTTAAAATTGTGTGCAATAAGAATAAGTTGATAGTTATCTTCATGTTGTGGGTGATAAACCAATTTAATGATAATAAAATGCTAAACCGTAAATTAAAAATAAAATAGTAAAAACTAAAATAAATAGCTTAAAATGTTAAAAGTAAATTTGCCATTTGCCAAGAAATTGCATTTTCATGTAAAAATTATGCCAATTATCTTTATCGTTAATCGTAATTATCAATTTAATTTACAACTTCAAAAATAATTAAGTGCATGAGTTAAAAAGTAGAAAAAACACAGTATCTGGACAAATTAAGAAACTTTCAACTTGTTTGCAGAACCCGTTATCCTTTTTAGCTTATGTGCACAAAATCACTTTGTTTCTCTCAATCAGTCACATTTTCCCGTCTCGCTCTCACATGACCTGACAGCTAAAGAATGTCAGAATCAGATGTGCTGATGATGCTCTTTCACAGAACAATACTGAGGACTGACAGTGCAGTCGCCATGATCTCGCTCTCACTGCCCTGCCCTCGGGACACACAGGGAGTGCCGCTGATTAACTCAGGTGTGTGAGGTCTTCTGCTCCAAGATAACCTCTTTTATGATATATGATAAGGCTTTTCAATAGTGTCGCAGAATTGATAACATATACATCAATGATATGATGTTCTATTTATGCATTCCAAAATTAATTAATGCAATATGCAAAGATTTAAATCTATTGATATTAATTTCTATACTAATAAAATCTACATACATGCATTTTATGCATATTGGATTTATCTTCTTTTATTGTACATTATAAAATTGATGTCATTTTGAATATTTTTGTTATATTAATTATGGTATTTTTTTCTTGTGTTGTTGCTTATTGTAATGCTTCTTATTGTAAAGGTATTATAAAAATTTATTTTAATATATATATATATATAAATTTATTTTAATATATATATATATATAAATTTATTTTAATATATATATATATATATATATATATATATATATATATATATATATATATAGATAGATAGTACAGACCAAAAGTTTGGACACACCTTCTCATTCAAAGAGTTTTCTTTATTTTCATGACTATGAAAATTGTAGATTCACACTGAAGGAATCAAAACTATGAATTAACACATGTGGAATTATATATGGAATTATATACATAACAAAAAAGTGTGAAACAACTGAAAATATGTCATATTGTAGGTTCTTCAAAGTAGCCACCTTTTGCTTTGATTACTGCTTTGCACACTCTTGGCATTCTCTTGATGAGCTTCAAGAGGTAGTCACCTGAAATGGTCTTCCAACAGTCTTGAAGGCGTTCCCCGAGAGATGCTTAGCACTTGTTGGCCCTTTTGCCTTCTGTCTGCGGTCCAGCTCACCCCTAAACCATCTCGATTGGGTTCAGGTCCGGTGACTGTGGAGGCCAGGTCATCTGGCGCAGCACCCCATCACTCTCCTTCTTGGTCAAATAGCCCTTGATGCCTTCAGTGTGACTCTACAATTTTCATATTCATGAAAATAAAGAAAACTCTTTGAATGAGAAGGTGTGTCCAAACGTTTGGTCTGTACTGTATATATATATATCTTTTTTTCTTTAAAGTAAAAAATATCTGGGTGTGATGTAAATGTATTTGACAATCTTTTTTTATTATCATATCACAATAATAATATAATAGTATTACTATACTACTATTTCTTTAGAAAATCCTTTAACAAAACTGTGTCTCTGCTTATTAACGTTTAACTAAGTTTTACTAACTAAGTAAAGTTTTGAGCACAAAATCATTATAACAAATTTCAAGTGTTGTGCATTCAAATGGGGGGGGGGGCAGTAACAGGAAGTGGCAGAGTCGTCAGTAAGGCTCTTAAAATTCCAAACTTTCCTTCCAAAATTTAAAACTTATGTATTTGAGGTGCAAAAGAATTCATAGACGTTTTGGAGCCATTAAATAAAAAATGTCTCTTTAACAAAGCTGAATTCAAGTTTTTCAAAATCATCTGACACCAACATTCATATTCTGCTTTACTAGGAAGATAAACATCGAATATAACGTTCATCATAATATCACAGTATACCCAGGCTGCGGTCAGGCTTTATTTTTACAGTGACCATAATGAGCCATTACCACATTTACATTTGAATTACTGCCAGAAAGCAGCCATTTTGGTTTTAGAGTCAGTCTCCGGAGATTATAGTGCTTCTATGCCTCACAGCTTTAATTCAGTAGTATGAAATCCAAAGCCACCCACACACACACACACACACACACACACACACACACACACAGACACACACACACACCGTTAATGACTTTGTGACCTGAATGCTACCAGCTGAGCCCATACTGCTAAGAGCCTGCTGTGTCTGAGATCTCCCCAGACGCTCAGCTTGCTTCCGCTAAGGACAGCAAGTGGGCGAGCAGGTGGTCTGCACTGGCTCGGGCCCGCGGATTTCTCTAACCACAGAAATGCACACACAGGCCTCTCAAAATGGAGATCCATCAACCTGCACATGCAATTACACAGTAATCATAGGAAGTCAAATGAACTCAGCGAGTTATAATGTACCTTTCTGACTACAGCTGCGCACCCTCGAAATAATGGATAGCTATTAGAGAGGACATTTGCAAGGAATATAATGAAATTGAACAATTTGTCCAACGTCAACATCATTCATCCTACTACAGAAATTTACTACACAATAATATATAGCTTTTATAGCTTTGCTAATGCATTTGCTAATTGCTATGTGGTTGAATCAGAAAAACAGATAAAGAGGATCTCAAGGTACATGCAGGAGTGTAAATTTGAAGAAGATCAGAAAGATAAGAAGGAGCTAGACTATTAAGAGCTTTGTAGGTAAGAAGCAACATTTTGAAGTTGACACGATATTTGACCGCAAGCCAATGCAGATGGCAAAGAACAAGTGAAATATGCTTTACATGAGGGGATCTAGTAATAATTTGTGTAGATGAATTCTGTACCAACTACAGCTTATGTAAGAGTTTTGAAGGAAGACCAAAAAGCAAAGAATTACAATAATCTAGACGTGACATAACCAAGGAATGCACACGGATACCTTGTGGCCAATCAACACAAAACTCATGTTGCACAGCACTGCAGTAAAACATGCATCTTGTAAGGTAACTATGAGACAAACACATAATCACGGTTAGTTCGCAGGAGAAGGTAAATTCCTCTTAAAACAGTTGATGTGTGCGATATCCATGCATGTATGGACAGGTTACAATATTTCAGCCTCAAGCTAAACCATTAGCAGCACCATTAAATGACATGTACTTCTAGGGAAGAAAATTATTACAACAAATATACATATTAGAAATACACTTAACTGCACATCTTCAAAGCTACTTGTCATAAATTGATCATAAACAATAACTTTAACGTTTTAAATTGTTCGTTAACATCCTTGCTGTGAAGGGGCTCTAAAAGAAGTTTGTAGTCATCTTAAAAGTCAAAAATAATCATTTTTCCATACAACCCGTTTAATGGGTTAGCATGCTAATCAAAGTATTGTGGCTAAAATTTTAAAACTAAAAGATCTAGACTACTTAGTTGGCTGTTTTTAATTCTTAATGCATAAATGCATGAAGCAATTTCAAGGACAATTTGCACATTTGAAACAATCCAGTTTTGCCATAGACAATCTGCAAATCTGTGTTAATGATACAAAGCTGCAGATGCTCCATACTGTTGCACTTACATGGTTTAAAAGCTAAATGGTGGGCATTTGGTCATGGGTGTCACTTGCCATAAGTGCTTAGATTAACACAGAGGAAGAGACAGGGCATTAGCAAATGCTGTCGGTCTGCTCGCCGCATCCTCGCATCTCCATTCAGTTTGATGTGATGGACTGAGAGATACACCATAGGAGCAGGGAGTACGTCTAATTTCAAGAATCATGTACATATTCTAACATCCACTATCCCATAATCCCTCTTCTGTTTTAGGCTGGCTGAGATGAAAGAGGTCATTCCATCTGAATGGAGCGGCTGACTGAATGTGGGCAGCTGTGTGACTGCCTGTGGCTTGATGGACCAACAGTAACAATTCGTATTATTGTAAGACTCTTCTCGTCTGAGTCATTAGCAAAGGCTCTTAACGGTAAGTGGGGCGTTATCTGAGACCAAATCAGCGTTTGACATCTTACCAGCATTCTGAGGGCTAAGTTTCAACATCTGCCCCTCCTGGTTTTTGAAACGCATCATTTTAAATAGAATAAAGCCAAATCATCAGAGTATCTGTGGTTATCATAAATGTCGTCATTTGAGCCTATTGTGCCATTCCTTCCCCAGAATGAAGGGAAGCTACTTCATCATAGGTATGCATGAGTTTGTAGAGCACAACTGAGCCAATGTGACAGTTGTTGAATATTTCATCGATCGGAGATGTCCTGGAGGAAACCTGGCTGGTTCTGCATATATCTGGAAAGTTATCTGGAGGAACGCCACAGTATTCTAGAGAGAGTAACTCAGGAAGACAACCTGATTAATGTTTGACAGGAGAAGAGATTGAATTAGACTACTGCGTTATGAAGAGACTAGGCTTGAACTAGAAAAGAAACAGAAACTAGGCTTTATATAAAGATGCACAATGTAACTAGACCATAATGGTTACTGGCTTTTTTATTATTTTATTTTACAAATCTGATGCACAATTAAAGATCATTTTTTATTAAATGCTAACAATTTATTCATTTAATATCTTTATTACCAAACCTCAAAATGAATATGTTGTGATGCAAATTCAATTACTGCCACAAATTAATTTAATCAGCCTGAATATATATATATATATATATATATATATATATATATATATATACACACACATAATTTACAAAGACTGTAAATGGTATATTTAACATACCACTAAATGAAAATCCATATTCCATAATGTACATTAAAATGTTGTGACGCAAATTTACTTAGCATTCATTATGATTGATTATAGTTAGCATTTTTTTCATGAAACAATTTATTAAAACAAATCAGTGCATATAATAGATTTTAATCAAAATTTTAACTAATCACTGTCAACCATTTATTGGGTTTTGTCTAAAACATTATACTTAATCAGCTTTTCGGTATCAGCCTGCATTTTAATAGCGGTTTGTCCTTAATTATTATAATACAACTATAATATTCTTAACCCTTTAGGGGTTGTGACTCGCTGGTACACTACTGTTATCTACTAAACTCTAAAGTTCTGTTCATCTTTCACTCAGGTCACCTACAGGAGTCAAATGCACCATTACAAAGCTATGGGAATGTTCTTTACTACCAAACAGAATTAAACGGAGGCCCTGATTATTAATCACCCTGAGATTGTCTGTCTCTGGTGTGCGAACATTCCCTGAATGGCTCCTTTCTCCACCTCTCCCTGGTTCCGCTACACCTCCCTCGCCCTGATTTAAGGAGTGGAGATGCTCTGTCCTGATGAGACATGCCCAAACCCTCCCACAACATTTGACTCATGTTGAGCAAAGCTGCTCCCTACTTCACATGAACAGTGGTCTTGATACAGAATCGTGTTACATGTCATTTTTATATATTTATCACACCCAGAACATCACCCAAATCCTTTATTAAGCCGATCAAATCACACACAATTTGCACATTTAGAACTTCCCTTTTAGGCTTTGCAACTTCCTTCTTCTAGTGACTAGCACAGGAACATTCAATTACTCATGTTATAAGTTTAAAACTCACTATGTATGTCCAGATATAATGGTCTGAGGTTAGTTTTATACTGTGTGTAATTTGACTCCTCAAATTCCAATCTCCACTTTGTAAAAATCAAAGGGGAGGGGATAGAGGGTCTATTATGCTCCTTTGTGACTGCTCAGTGTTAATTCAGTCGTCTGTGCTGGTGTCGGACTGTTTACTGACATCTGAGGAGAGCTTTGTTAATATTGCATGAGAGCGGAGCTGACCGCACAGAGTATGGAAAAGATAGCAGTGTGTAAAAAGATCTTAGAGAGGTAATTAAGTGCAAAACATTCTTGAGTTATACCAATGCTACTCAATGATCCAGGCAGAGTACTAAGACTGATTCACACCAAAAACAATACCAGAATCTTAGGATAACTATATTAGTGTCTACACTACACTACACTGTTTATCATACACACAGGCTGCAGTTTTGTCCTCTGCCACTTGAAATGCTTTCAATTCAAATGGAAGTGTTCCCGTGTCATTATCTTTATAGTTGTGTGGTGGACGTCCCAATTTTCATACAATTATGATTGTTTAAACTTCAAAGAGTCATGCAGGCATGACATTTTTACTGGCCAAAACCCAGAAGCATGTTAACATTAGCACTTCCAGTTTCATTGTCCTCCAGAAATCAATGGATTTTTTGTTAAATGCCTGAAATAAGGTCTGTGGTAACACAAGCTCAAGATATTTTTCACGTGTTATTCTACGACATAAAATATATTTATTAAAGCTTTTACGTGTCTGGAAAAAAGGCTGTTGCTAACAAGAGGCTAAATGGGACTACAGATGCAGTCGTGACATTAATTGTCATTACAAACCGGTTAACTAATTTACTAACTAGTCCACTTTTATAGCCTCATAGTTTTTAGAATCTCACTCATGGAAACTCTTCTGAGGAAAACTATCAGTGAAAATCTTCTTAAAGACTGAAAGTTCATGTGATGATGTGGTTCGTTTATAGTCAAAGATTGTAGTCGACTTATTTAGGCTTCAAATTTCACAAAGGTTATTATCATATCGAACAAAATGTTTACTTTTTTCAGCAATATGCTAAATTCTGGGTTTATCCATAGAATAACATCATCACTGCAGCACTCTAAAGTTATCTTTGGTGTGAACAGCCCTCTACATCGAGTATAAACAAGGTTTATAACACAATTAACCTCAAAAAGTCCTGAAGAACAACTGGCCTGGCCCTGTACAGATTATGAAACCATTAGACCATCTTATCCATCTCAGCCAGCTGGTCATTCACCACAGATTTCATATAGCTACAGATCTCACTCCACGTTCATTAAAGATACATTTCACATTAGGGATTACAAATATGGAGAGAGGGTGTAAAGGAACACTCTGTGACGCATATGCTGAGACTACAGCTATAAAATGCTACAGACATGAATTATCCGAAAGGTAGAGAGAGAAAAAGATTTTAATTGATTTAATAATACTGTAAAATACAAGCAAATAGAGATTCTGAGTGAACGGTGCTTATGGGTAATCTCTTTTGCCCCCTCTCAAAGTGTATTTATGAAGAGGGGATCACGCTGCCCCTTGCTGTCCTAATGTAGGACAATATCAGGGATTTGTGCTCAAATGCTGTAAATCTCATCCTAAAACCAATGGCAGTCAGTCAGTAAAGCAAGCAGCTGGCCTCTGACTGCACTATTAATGCGCACAACTCAGGAACTCCCACAAAGAGCAAATCCCATATCCTGTCTTTGTTAAGATCTACTACAACTGACCCATCAAAATATACATAAATAGATTGTCATATGGTCCTTCGTCTGGCCATATTTCTTTCGGATTCTGTTCGTGAGAAAAAAAAAAAAACTGTGTTCTTGTCTCACAATCATCCTTTTACTGTGTGGCAGTAGGGCTTGCTGATGCCATCCAAAATCCAAATGAAATTTAACTGGGCCAAAACCACTGGCTAAACCCATGTCATTAAATTAAGTGGAATTTAGTTGCTTCTTTAAGAGATAAACCACTCACAGAAGACATGGTTTTTTGATTCCTTGCTAACCAGACAAACAGGAAAGGGTGTACCATAAGGAACATTGCTTCCTTTGAGGCAGATTAAGCACATTATTTCTTTGACACTTTGTAAACACTCAAAATGACTTACTAAAGTAGAAACTCAATTACAAGATGAATCTGATTGTGTATCGTATATTTTCAGATTGAGAGCACTAAAGATAAGTCAGCTATTCAGCCTTGCTCACAGTTGGGAGGTAAATAAAACATGGTACAGCCCCACCCAGACACATGCACTCACGTAAGACCCTACTAACAACGCCAAAGACAGAGGTATGATAACTTATGAATTAGACATGTTAAAGTAACTAGTTTGGTTTACATATTTCTTCACATTTGACTACACCAGGCTCTATAACACACTTTAGTGTGAATTCACTATTCACTGAACAACCTGCAAGGTGTTACAGGTGTGGCAACAGACCAGAATTCATAACATGCTGGGTTTTTGCCAAAACCAGTGGTTATATAATCAACAGTACACATCAAAATCAACATTTTATGCTTTGTATAATAAAACAAAATAATCAGATACAAAATCCCATAAGAGAAATACTGGTCTCTTAAAGAGATAGTTCTCCCATAATTTATATCCTATGGATGACCATATACGTTTCACACATAATACACTAATAAATTGTTTTTGAAATACAAAAGTTAGACAGAAATTGTCTTTGCATGAAGAAAAGAGCAACAGCTGCTCTATCGCTGTCTGTATTGGTAAAATTCATCCATTGGTAAAATGTATGTAGTCATTTTTTATCATATATTTATACATTTAAAAATAAAAAAGTTTGTATTTTGTTTAAAATGTTGGTTGGTTGACGCTTAGCTTACATGCGCTAGAGTTAGACGAAGCCACTGAGAACAGAAAATTATTTAGAAAATTTGACCCCCCCCCCCATCTTCCATCTTGAAATTAACACACTGCTGCCAACTTCCATCACCAAAGCAAATTTATTTCCTATTTTGTCCATATTTAAGACAACCGAGATTGTCATCTCCCTTTGTATTCCACATAAGAAACACAGTCCTACAGGTTTGAAGCATGAGAGTGAGTAAATAATAATAGAACCACTGTATGAACTATTCCTTTAATTCTATTGCATGTAGGCTACATACATTTTTTTATTTATTATTTACTTACAGGCCTATTAGGTATGTTTAATGTCAAAAGTTGACATTTGCGAATCTGCGGGGGTTATTGCTTGGATTTCTTTGTTGGGAGTGTAAAAACACACCCGCCTAACTTATATAGCCTACGTTACAGCTGAGTGTTTATACAAACTACGACTAAAGTACGATCATGTAGCGAAATAAATGCATTTAAAGTTCGGATCAGCTGAAACCAGACACACGGAAGTGAGAACGAGTATCGCACAGGTAGGTAAACCAACACCGATAACCCAGAGCACCACAATACTACGCCACTTTCCCAAGAGATCTATCCGCGAATTTTAATGGCTGCTTTTTGTATGGTCTATGTTGGATAAAAACAATTAAATAATAATAATTAAAAAAAACGGATAACGTTTAACTAACAACGAATACACGAAAACACAATGCTGCCTTATTTAATACACAAATATAAAAATGTACCTTTAAACGCTCGTCTCCAAACACTGCTGCTGACAGCGATCCAAGAGTCTTTTAGTTTTCCCCAGCGCACAGAGTTCCAGAGAGAGCGACACTTTCTCTCGCATTCAGATGAGGGTGAACAATGTGCTTTGGGGAGAGAGGGCAAAGTCTCCTCCAGAGCTCCGCCCCCGATACTACACCGAGTCCAGCACCACACCCAGCCCCACACCTACGCACCCTCGGACACTTTACCGATAAACACACACCAAAAACACTTACAGTGGAAATCTCATCGTTTCAGTTGCCCATCATGGCATATAATTTAAATGAGATTTAAAACATGCATAACATATCAATTTCAATATACAATCAAATAATTACAAAGTAAACACTTTTTTTCTCAGGCATATGTGTAATCTGATATTAATTATTAAATTAATGTTGATTTTTTTTAATATATTGTTTTATATTGCATGATGTTCCTGTCTTAATTTTATTACTTTTGTTTTGGTTTCTTTTGATATTTTATTATTAGTTTTAAAGGACTATATAAATAAACTTGACCTTGACCTTTATATATATATTTATATATATAATTTTTTTTACATAATATAGTGTCAAACCATGAAGACACCGTAGAAGTGTTTGCCGGGAAAGGGTGTCAGTGATGTTAATTAAACATTTATTTCAATATACAATAAAAGTATAAAATTAAATAAAATATAAAGTTTTTTTCCCCCGCAGTGAGCACTGAGGCTTACATCCTGTCTGTGTCTGTCATTTCTTGTCTGTGATCACTGATAAGGATTCGTCTATGTTTTTTTGTTTGTTGTTTGTTTCTGATGATTCATAGAGATATCCTTCCAAATCATATTCTGCTGTAAACTTATGATTCTCAAAAGCAGTGAGATCTTCTTCCTGTAGGGCATATTCCCATGTCAGCGGCCACACCTGTGGCAGGTATTACGACATACAAGGCCCTGCGTCATGACTCTGACAAAGTAATTCTCAGTCAGTGCAATATGATGATCTCTCTGTCTAATCCCCTCTGAAACTATACACTCATCCAGTTTACTTAAAGTGCTTTTATTCTAAAATTAAACTTAGGGTTTAACAAATTTCACATGCTAGACACACTTCCCAAAAGTGAAAGCAACATTTTATATTTTATATATATATATCTTTTAATCTGAAGTTTATCATCTACTTGTAAGAGTTATTATGAATCCATAATATTGTATATTAGCAGTCCACAAACATCTTAAAAATCTTCTAAAAGGCTAAACACTTATCGGTTTAGATTTTTTAAGATATTTGTATTTTTGAAGTTCAACAAATCTTTCACGTTTGATGCATTTGGCAGAGGTTTAATTGCTGTCTAGTGAGTGATTCAGATTACTGTTTACCAATGTGCAAAACATTGGGAGAGTGAAAAGCGAGAAAGGGTGGAGGAGGATTAGGGGTGTGGCTGGGCCACTCCTTTGTGCTGAAAGGATGACAGCAGTAATAAAAATGGAAGTCAAAATCAAATGGTCAAAATCTGGAAGTTCAGCAAAGGAGAACATTAGCTTTTTAATGTGTAACAAACAAAGAGCTCAAAGGACTGCAGGTTGATTCCAGCAATCTTTGGATCTATTTATGTTGATTTTGAAGAGGATATATAAAAACAGTTCGATCTTTGTTGTGCATTGAGAATGTGTATTTTGGATAGTTCAAATAAAGTATGGAAAACCCCTAAAATACAACAAATACAAAATCTCACATTTGTGGTCAATGTTTCAGCCTTACAGACTGAATGGGGGTCAGAGGTCAGCATTCCCAAGCTGCCTTTGATGTTTAGCTCAGGAAACCAAAATAGCTGCAACGTGTGCAGCAGACACAGACATGTGTTTCCACATCGACTGAGATTCAGCCCAGAACTCTTTATAGAAGATCTCTGTGAGGAAGACAATGCATGATGAATAGTCTCATTGTTTTATAATAGACAGATGTCATATGGACATGCTGCATTGAGGAACATGCTCTTCCCAACCAGTGAAACTGATGTGAATGAAAACAAGCAGTATTCTAATGAATGCAATCTTTGCAGATCGATTAAGCGGTAAAGGATTGTTTTGCAGGAGACTCATAAGGCTTTGTAGAGCTAAATGCAGTGCTCAAGGGATTTAAATGGATGGCAAAAAGTGCACTTTTTGAATGCAAACAATACTGTGATGTTAGAAAGAGTATAATTTTGTCTTCAAACATCAAATGAATGCAGTGTAATAGACACTAACTTTTCTTACTTAAATGTTTAAACATCTCTGCCGACATAAGCGGAAATACTTCAATATACTGAGCATTTCAAAATGGGAAAAGTGGTGGCCCCCCAGGACCTGCAAACAATGTGTGATGTAAAGGTGTTATTTATACCAGATGAATTTTGTGCAAAAAGAAATCAGTGTGATTTAGTCATATTAAACACTTTTTTTGTGACTTGAATAAACTGGTTAATGTAGATGCTACTACCACTTATTTCAGGGTTTTTTGATGACTATGTATGTTTTCATGTACCTTATGTTTTATTAGTAATAATAAAAAAGCATTTCATAGTGACTATAATAAAAGATACAAGATTTATTATACATGACTTTTAAATATACATTACCGTTCAAACTTTTGTGATCTGTAAATTTTTTTGTTTTTGAAAAGTCTATAATGTTCACAAAGGCTGCTATTATTTGATTAAATAATATTAAATACAGTAAAATTGTGAATTATAATCACAATCTTAAATAATATATTTAAAATTCAATTTTCCTGTTATAGCCAGGCTGAATTTTCAGCAACCAGTCTCCACTGTCACTTGATCCTTTAGAAACCATTCTAATGCAATGATTTGCTGCTCAAGAAACATTTCTTCTTTTTATTTTATGCTGAAAACAGTTGTGCTACTTAATACATTTTTAAACCAAAAACTGGCGTAAAGTTTTCAAATCTTCTTAAATGCCTCTCCTGACAGCACATCTGAGGCACTGTGTTTAGATGAACAGCTGAACATTCCTCAGTGATGTAGCGACCTCTGATGGATGGAGCTCGAGCTCCTAAATCACAGCGCGCGCGCCGTTCACGGAGGATCTCTGTCCAGAGGATCCTGACAGCCTGAGGCACTGTCGACAAACTTCACCTAGGTGCAAAAACGCGAGAAAGGACGACAAACAAAATAAAGTAAGTTATAAATCAGCTGTCAACAAAATGAACTACTCGGCTGCTGATTCGTGAAGCGAGGAAGTTGGACAGAGGGGCGACTGTTCTGTTCAGTTGTTTGGCAGGGTGGGACATTTCATCTCTTCAACTCATGCATTGATTACAAACATCTACAGTTCAGTTCCTTGTGTTTTTATAACGGGTTAAAGAAAAGGTTCAGCGTGCATTAGATGCTTAATGCAGACTAAATTATGAGTTATTTTACTCCTTTTTTTCTCTCTCTCCATCTGCTGCACTTCCTCACTACCAAATAAGGTTTAGGAAACCCATGGAAAGCTTTGACACTGAAAAGTGCCTTCTGTTTCCGAATTGAATGCACACATAGAGCATTTGTGTCTGGTGCTATCCGAAACGGGAGCTTGCAGTTGGATATACTTTTCTACAGGTTTTCTACAGCCTGGTGCTGAGCCCTTACAAAAATAATACACACCCGGACATGCTCACGGTGACGTCATTATGAAGTTCTTGAACTATTTCACTCATATGTATTGTTTAGAGAGAATATGAGATGACAGTCCAGCTGACAAAAATATATTCTTAGATAGTTTAGCTAACGTTCCCATTGAGTTATGATTCATAACGTATGAAACGTTATTTCTGAACGTTACTTGTGCGTTTAAAAATGTTTTAAAAAAACGATTTAAAATGGAATGCGCCTTTTGAGAATTTTTCAAACGTTATTGGAATGCTACTTTTGAATCTCTGAGCATTCTGAAGAAAGTAGCCTAATAATGAACATCCAACTACAACATTTCAGAAAAAAAGCATTCCATGAACAATGCATAAATAATGCTTTTGCTGAAATTCTGAGAAAATTAAAGGGATAGTTAACCCAAAAATGAACTGGACTCCTTTCTTCTGTTAAACACAAGAATATTTTTGGTAACCAAAAAGTTGACAGCAGTCATTGTCTCATAACTTGAGGGTGAGTAGCCTACATGATGACAGAGTTTCCTTTTTTGTTTAACTATCCCTTCAAAGTCTAAATTACTTTGAAAGACCGTTCAGTTAATGTGGAAAAATGTTTGTTCATAACTAGGAGAGGATCTTGCCAGAATGTTCTAACCAAAGTTCTGAGAATGTTCCCTGTCAGCTGTGAAGTCATTAAAACGTAATTTATTTGCTCAATGAAGCGATTTATAAACTAGAATAAAGTAATAAGTGGGAAATTATGAAAATGAATGTGGGTGAAATATATAAACCTCCCATTAATTTGTAAGCTAATGTTTTTTAAATCCTTTTATGCAGTACTTTGCTAAAAACAGGCTTTACCCTGCGTTTAAGACAGCTGCTGTGGATTTTCCCACTGAAATGAAAAACAGCGACAGACAGGTGTAGACACACCCGAAGAGATTCATTGACTGGGTTTGCATGCACAATAATAAACTGATATAAATTATATCATATGAATTATTTTTGAGTCATGTAAAACGCCTAATTGCCATAAGCCAATATTCCAGTTATCTGCAATTTACGACATTATATATACATAATATAAACATTACAAACAGAACTCAGCTGTTCTTTCTATTAAGTTTCTGCATACAAATGTACAAATAAATTTATTATAAATAATGCACAATAGAACTCTCATGACCTACACTTTGTAATTCTGAATGAAAATTAAGTTGATTAAATTACTGTGCATGATTAGTATTGTTACATACAGTACTTGTTGGAAATGAAGGGTTAATCAGAACATGGACTTCAGTTAGAAAACATGGACATTGTTCTCTGAACGGATTCATTTAAAAACAGCATGTGATTTATTTCTCCAAGCCTGTCCGCACCTGTTCTCTGATTTGCTGTGTGTGCTCAGGCCTGTTCTCCTCAATAAAGCCTTTTCCAGCAAATGCAAAACAGGGAACTCTGTGGTTTGTGCATTTGCTCCTATTGTTGTGGAAGAGAAGGAACAGGGACATAGACAGTGTTTCCAGGATGTTGTTAAAATCAGTATGGTGACTCAGAGGGTAGAGTCTGATCCTGGGCTCATGAGGAAAATGTTATGAGGAGAAATATGAAATATCAATGTGTTCCTGTTTTTAATAGACATTTTGAAAGAAAAAAAAACTATTTACTTATGTGAGCTGGCATGATGTCATATAAAAACTATTATAATAAACCAGTATAGGTTTGGATCTAAATTGAATATTTATGAATGCAATTTTTAATAGATTTCTTGAACTTCATTATGGTAGGGTTTTAAGGAAATTCTGGCCGTATAGATGTTTTACATTTTTTTCAAAATGTAAACATATTTGTCAGTGTCCGTCATGCATCACAGAAAGTTCAGACCTTTTTTTTCTAAAAATCACAAAAGAAAATGTCTTTTTTTTTTGTCTTGGAAATGACATATTAAAGTTTTTTTTGTCTTGCTAAATATAATATAAAATGTAGTATTTAATGTATTATAACTACACACATTAAAATATTTTGATATTTACCTGCATTTTAATAATCAGTCATATCACTGTCCTTACTGTTATTATCCTTTGTGAACAATACAATATCTTTAAAAAAAAATATATATATATATATATGCAGAAAAAGTATAAAAAAATATGCTGTCATATAATAAAAAGAAAAAAAAGTGTGTTTGTTTAACAAATAATCAACCATTTGGATATATATATATACAGTACAGACCAAAAGTTTGGAAACATTACTATTTTTAATGTAAAGAAGTTTCTTCTGCTCATCAAGCCTGCATTTATTTGATCAAAAATACAGAAAAAAATGTAATATTGTGATATATTATTACTATTTAAAATAATTGTTTTTAAATTTATTATACTTTAAATTATCATTTATTTCTGTGATGCAAAGCTGAATTTTTAGGATCATTATCACATGATCCTTTAGAAATCATTCTAATATGATGATTCATTATCAAAGTTGGAAACAGTTCTGCTGCTTAATATTTTTTGAGAACGTGATACTTTTTATGATACTTTGATGAATAAAAAGTAAAAAAAAAAAAAAAAAAAAAAGAAGCTATGTTTTTAAAATATAAATATTTTGTAATAACAATATACACTACTGGTCAGTAATTTGGGGTCAATAATTTTTTTGTCTTTCTTTTTAATAAAATCAATAATTTTATTCAGCAAGGATGTGTTACATTGATAAAAAGTGATAGTAAAGAAAATATATTATTAGAATATATATTATTAGAATTTTGAAAAAATGCAGTTCTTTTTAACCTTTTACTGATCAAATATATTAGACAGCAGAACTGTTTCCAACACTCATAATAAATCAGAATATTAGAATGATTTCTAAATGATCATGTGATAGACTGGATGTTACATGTGACACTGAAGGCTGGAGTAATGATGCTGAAAATTCAGCTTTGCATCACAGGAATATATTATTTTTTAAAGTATATTCAAATAGAAAACTATTATTTTAAGTTGTAATAATATTTCACAATATTACTGTTTTTTTCTGTATTTTTGATCAAATAAATGCAGGCTTGATGAGCAGAAGAAACTTCTTTCAAAAACATTAAAAATAGTAATGTTTCCAAACTTTTGGTCTGTACTGTATATATATATATATAAAAAGAAAAACAGTTAGGCTACATTACGCAAGTGTCGCACTGTGCCACATCACACCTGGAAGTCATAGACATTTAAATAAATGACTTGGTCATCACTGAGTACTATTATCAAATTAATGAAGCAATGCAATTTAATAATGGGTTTAATAATCATCAAAACCATCACAAGCATCCACAAACCATTCATGAGTGTAAAATGAATGATTAGGTTCAGTTAATCAGTAAATCTGATTGATTCCATAAAGTAATCAGAGGCATTTGATTAAATTGACCTGGCAGCGGTGAAACTGCTTTTAGCTGGATGAGCTGCAAAGTGCCGGCTCTCTTTATTCTCTCTCTCTCCTGCTCCCGCCCACTCCTCTTTCTCCACCCTCCCTATCTCTCCATTCAGAAAGTCATCTCGGTGCACAAGATAGTCGATAGAGTGAGCAGAACAAGACAGGGCAACCTTGAGCGGGTGAAAAAGACAGTTTGAAGAAGTACACAGGCTCCTGTGTGTGACCTATCGTCTGTGGCTCTGGGAGAGCGGCTCTCCTGATCATCTATCAGTTGCTGTAAGTAGCTCTAGACTTCTTTTATGTGTCTGACTCTCAGCTGTAGCTCTTAGCTCCTATTACGAGACCCTCGGTTGAGCTTCAGCCTGTTTCTGTAGATGTATGGGATATGAAACAAATGGACATGACATGTCTGTTTGGTGTCCAAGTATAGTTTGAGACACTGTAGAAGCCCTCAATAGAAAGGAGGCAGGAAGTAAGTGTGCTGTTTAACTGATATCAGCCCACAGTGAAATGTGATATATCGTTGTTTGTTTACAGGCCATTTAAACAGTTCGTTTTTGTGTTTAAATTGGAGTTATTATATTATTGTTGGGGCAGTCTCCAGCTATATCTTAATAAACTTCTTGAAATACAATCCGCTTCAGATTGGTATTAATCACTGCATAAAAAAATTAGCATAAAGTTTAACTAATTCTGATTGGGTGGGCTTATAACATTGATAATAATTATAAATTATTCTTGAGCAGCAAATCAGCATATTAGAATGATTTCTGAAGGATCATGCGACACTGATGATGCTGAAAATTCAGCTTTGTCATCACAGGAATAAATTATATTTTAAAATACATTGCAATAGAAAAAAGTTAATTGTAGAAGTTGCTACAGTAACTTTATCCACTATAGCTCTATTTATCCAAATTCACTAAAAGCAGAATTTATTTGGAATGTTATATTTATTTCTGGCTTGAAACAGTGAAAACAAAGCAGATCGGCTGATCTCCTTTATAAATACTGATGTCATTTGATACATGAGTGTAACTTTGACCTCTTTAACATAAATCCCTGCCC
The DNA here is from genome assembly GCF_963082965.1 of Carassius carassius. Taxonomy (NCBI): domain Eukaryota; kingdom Metazoa; phylum Chordata; class Actinopteri; order Cypriniformes; family Cyprinidae; genus Carassius; species Carassius carassius. The sequence continues at coordinate 3,156,286 of NC_081798.1, read as the reverse complement.
AGCTTACAGCACATATCAGGTTTTCGCCTTCTTGCTAATGTATAATTTCAGGTCTCATATCATTATCATCCTCTTTATGAAAAAAAGTTTAGAGGTAGAACTTTGATGAGCTATAGCTTGTTACTTTTTATTTGCAGAGTCCAGGAAAGTGCATCAGTTCAGACGCATAGGAAGTTTTTTATTATTAAGGTTAATGTGTAACTTTCACCAGTCCACTCTTTGTGAGTTATGATTTAGATTGAGGTAAAAACCCGAACAAAGCACGTGTAGGAGGGAGAGGGGGCAGATAAGAGGTGATGTCATTTTCATGTCATTTTTAAAAGTCTGTGAATGTGTTTTTGTGCCTCTTTGGCAAATAATAATTGTAATGTTCGAAGAACGTTTTAAATGTCTTAAATTCATAAAGTAATGGCATTGAATGTTGCATAAACTGCAACAAATACATTTTTTCATCTGTATATTGTTTTCCAAAACAAATATCTAAACTTCCTTAAATAAATATACATTTGCTTCAGCTGTAAACTAATTCCACATTGCACAAGGTGCAAACAACCTTACGCCTGTTTCACACATACTTCGTCTGCAGTGCGTATGCGTTGCATATTTTTTTACGCACCCATGTTAACTGATTCCAGTTGCGTTCCAGGAGCGTTGCGTCTGCAGCAGTGCAGCGATCGTTTACGTACCGAGTAGCGAACTGCAAACACGTCCTGTGTGAAAGCACATCGAGTCCGTGCTGCACCACATACGTAACGCACACGGACTGCATACGCACTGCAGACGGAGTATGTGTGAAACACGCGTGAGCAGGGCCGCAGCTGGGGTCAGCAGGGACCCGGTGAAGGTTGTTTAATTGTTTAATTTGTATGTTCGTTACAAATTAACGAACTTTTAATTTGTATGTTTAATTTGTATGTATTTAAAATTGTATGTATTTAATTTGTATTTAAAATTGTTTAATTTGTATGTTCGTTTATTTTTATTTATTTGTGCTATTTACACAATGTTTAAGTTTTTTTTTCAAGCTTGTAGGTGTCAAGGTACAGAAACCAAATAATTAAATGTAAAATAGCACTGGATAATCTTCAATGTAAAAATGGAATATACAATCAAACCTACATTTATTCAGTCACCTTCAACATTTCTCACATTATTACAGTTTTGCTATATATATCAAAAATTATATCTGGTGTCTGAATAATTTTTGTTTTGATTGTTAAAACTACAAAATAATTCAGTCAAGAGCAGTGAGTGATTTTCTTTCATTTTCTTAGATTAACATTACAGCAGCTAGTAGCTAACTTAGGCGCGGTCACTTTAAGAGACGATGAACGCATCCAATATAATACACATCCAGTTTTTTTCCTCAACTGTTTTCTTTCACTTAAGAAATAACTGACAGTTTTTTCGAGCATAATTTCCAAGGTGGATATTTTGACATATTTTGTATGTATCTGTTGGCACAAGAGCAAAAATAAGCAAATTCGATGTTCAAGTGTTTTGAGACGCCTTTCTCTGCGTGAGCCTGAACACCAGAACACCGCAATTACTGAATTGGGCTCTTTTACATCTTTTTGTTTGTTCAAACTGCGATTTGTATTTGTTCATTCAGGTGCAGGAGGGACTTCGAGGAGAACTTCGCAGAAGAGAGCTCGGTTCAGTGTTGCTGTCCGTGATATGCGGCTCTCTCTCTCTCTCCGCACCGAACACAGCGCGCGAGTAACCAGCTCTGTTCAGCTTTTCCGCGTCTTGTTTTGGGATGCTTTAATGTTTAAATCGACAAGCGGTAAGGCTTAAAAACACGTGAAAAAGATAAGCTTTCGTGACGATGCACAGCAGTGGCCCGTCAACTCTCCTGAGCATCTTTTTAGGCCGGCCTCTGCCAGTCGGTTATATAAACTATCAAGGTGAAAGTCATCATAGCTTGCTTAGTATAGACCCAGCTCCCAACCCAACTATGAGAATAGATTAACAGCGATATTTTTTTTATCGCCCGATAAGGGTCTCATGTTAACGCAGCACGTTAACGCCGATAAAGGCCCACCACTAATATATATATATATATATATATTTTTCAGCATACTGGTTTGGAACAACAGGTCTCCACAACAGTGCTATTTTCAACTGCATATTGCATCATCAGTGTCTTATTTATTGTATACTGAGTAACTGAGCTCATAATCTTATGATGGCAATGATCTGTTTGTCCTTTTTATTCAGGTTGAGTGTGTGCAGGACTGCTCGTAGGCGATGGGGATTGTTTGTATAGTCGGCACACATGATCAGATACAGCAGTGATAGGAGAAACGTATCTATCACCTGGGGGCAGAGACAGAGCTTCTCCGTTAGATCTCCATTAGAAACAGCTGATATTGCTGCTGAGAGCCAGTATCATTACATAACAAAAAAATGAATGTAGTTGTTTTCTTTTAAAGGTTGTGGATTATCAAGCAGAAGGTAATGGATGATTCCTTGTGCGTCTCTTCAGGATGGAAGAGGGCTGAAGTGTAGGCTAGTTCTTGACGGACGTATCTTTTAAAATCATATTTTAATCTGATTTTGATTGGTCATGCTCCCTTATGGTTCTTATTATATCTGTATCCAACCTGACTTTGTTAGTATGTCATGGTTTATAGCTGGCAATTAACCTACCTGATCCAGGCAATGCAAATTAGAGGAAAACATTCTTGTAACTGGCAATATTTTACTACAATTGAGCTTGTAGTTCCTTGTTTTGCCTTTATTTCCTTCCACTGATATGACTCATATTTTTGTAAAGATATAAAAAAACTTTTTTGACCATCTTAGGTATTGATATTCTAGGTTGGTTCATTTGTTGATATTTGACCTGATCTGATTTTAGCATTAGAAGATACACATGCTTGCTTAGTAAATTGCCAAAAGCATCAGTTTTCCTTAAAGCCAGTTTCAAAATCGATCAATAGCCTGCATAATACACATGCAATTTTCAGATACAGTAGGTCTATTTTTACCTGCCTTAGCTGTCAACTTTTTCCATCTGGATAATTTTAAAGAGATTTTTTTTGGACAAAGGATTCAAAAATAGGTTAGAACATAATTGTCCAGGCACTTAAGTCAAAACAAAAGGTTCCCAGTGTGGATATCAATTTATTATTTATTATTGATATTCAAATATTTAATTTTAATTGATTTTGAGTAAATATTGGGAGGTTTTTTGTCTTATTTGCAATCATTAAATTGCATTATCGAAATACTGGCATGATATTAGTCACCTGCCACGTTGAGATACTGGCATCAAGACTGGCCTTTGGAAAACTCATATCAGTCAACTGATCTATTTACTGAAGGTGAGAGAGTAAAGGAAAGCTGCATTAACCTTGACATGCTTTATCAGGAAAAACTGTGCATATGATTATTTTCCCATAGTGTGTTCTTCCAGCGGCTGATTTTCATTGAACAGTTTGCAGGAAAGTGGTTTGATATTGATGGAAAGAAATGGTTTGTGACTTGTAGTTAAAGTGTGGTCTGTGAGCATTTGACACTGTAAGTAAATTTTTAAACTTTTAAAAACAAGTTATTGTATGCATGCATATAGATGTCCGTGTGTACGTGTTTGCATGAGCCAATGCCCATAAAAGCCCACTGACGAATCCATCATGTGACCAAGCCGCACGTTCATAGTCCTCAGGTCTCCTAGGAGACGTCCGGTTCATAGTGCATGTGGCATTCAGCCAATCACATGCTTTCTGAACACGAAACTTGCCCCTCCTTCCAACTTAAGCTGTAATTCAAGTGTGTTCTGATTGGCTGGAAAAAGACATTCTTTGTTTCGCCTGTCTCTCTCTCCCACTTTCTCTTGTTTTATCACTCTCTCTCTCTCTCTCTCTTTTGGCCTCCCTCTTTCCCTGAGACTAAGAGAGGCATAGAGGCTATGTGAAAGGACACACGTAGGCAGCTCCAGCAGGAGTTTGGTTGGCAGTGAGTCCGGTCACCTTGAACTAGTCCAAAGTCTCTGGCTGAACGTAAGAGTGACTTAAGACCTGGGTCAACATTTTAGAACCAATAATAAATACAGGGCTCAAATTTATCTTGGAATTAAAAGTTTGCATAGAGTGATGTATTTTTTGTCTGCCAACCCGGGAAGTTAGCATCACCCTGGATTTTTCCATTGGATTTAAAGAAATATGCTCTGTGACCAACAAAGGTTTACTTTTCTTACTTAAGCTTATAGGTAAAAATGCCAGAGATGAAAAAAAAAGCTAAATCTAAAGCTATTATATAAAAATTATTGTTTTGTATCTCTGATAAATCTTATCAGCTGTACGCATGTTAAAATGAGGCTTATCTTTTTCCAGAGACTGTGAAAATTTGTCTTAGTCTAGTTCTGATTCATGATTTATTTTTAGAGGCGTTTTTTCTCAAGTGTTTTTGTTATTTAACAATTTCTTTGCAGAAAAATGGCAGCACATTCAATTTTAAATGATTATAAATTAGAATTTTTTTTTTTAATTTCCTTATTTTATTTCTAGAAGTGCATTTTTCCTATTTTGATTTATTCCTAGAAGTACAAGTCTCTAGTTCATTTCTATTGGATGTTCTGGAAAGCTATGACAAAACAACAGTAACCAAAAGAGCATGAGCTTACCAAAGGCTCATTTAATACTGACATTAGATATTTAATACTGGATCTGACGGACATTTTCACTGGAATACATTAAGCTGTAGTTACAGTACGTGAGGGCCTATCTAGTTACACATCAGAAGGACAATACAATCAATGGCCTGTTTTCAGATGCTTTCTTGAGCATCATTGTGTTTATACATCTTTTGATAGAGGAGTACACAAAAAGCTCTTTTCTTACATTCAGTTTGTTAATATCAGTGTGCATCACTCTCTTTCTTTCTGTCCCGGTTAGGTCACATGAGGACGTGTGTCTGTCTGTTCTCTGATCCAGCATCAGTCTGCTGAAGGCCTCAAGCATTCATCACCCTGAAACCCAGCAGGCCTTTCACACTGTCCCACTCCTCTGATTTTGCCTCTTCTCCTCCTGCGTGCCTCTCTCAGCCCTTCCTGGAGACCCCAGGGCCACTCATCCCTAATGGAGAGCAGGGAGAGGGATGCGGGACCCTCGTTCAGGAGATCTGCCTCACTCCTGGGAACCTGAGGGAGGATCGTCCACAGGCACAGGCCTTCCATGATGTCTCTACTCTCACAGGTACAGAAAATGCTTTTGTTGGTGTGCGATTGTTGAGCTTGTCAATATACTAATGTACTTTTAGCAGATACACTCCTGTTCGAAAGTTTGAGATCAATATGATTTTTGTTGAACAAACTTTTTAATTAGCGAGGATGCGTCAGATTGTTTAAAAGTGACCGCAACGACATTTAAAATGTTACAAAAGATTTCTATTTCAAATAAATGCTGCTCTTTTGAACTTATTGCTGATAAGAAATAAATCTTGAGCAACAAATCAGAATAAAAAAGTGATTTCTGAAGGATCATGTGACACTGAAGACTGGAGTCCCTAGTGAAAGATAAATATACTAAAATGTATTTGAAATACATTTATTTCATGACAAGTATACTACAAAAACTGACTGTTAGTATACTAAATTGGTATACTTAAAGTCTGCTAAACTGGAACAACTGATTTTGTGCTCAATGTACTTTAATTGTGCTGAGGTAGTGCTGAAGTCCAGCTAAAGATAAAAGTATATTTGATCGGGCTAAAGTGGAATTGTTGCAAGTATACTTCAGGTATACTTTATATAGCTTGCTTTTGAAGACTGATATCATTAAAACACATTTTAGGCTTAATATAACACAAGTATTACTCTAAATCAAGTGTAAATATAATTATTTCTTGAGCAATATGTCAATAAATGTGTTATTAGATTTGAACTATACTTTGTTTGAAAAAAATATCTATTTATTACCAGGGAACCTTTATTGTAATATGAAAACCCATTCACTGCTATTATTAAGCTTGAAAGAGGCAGGACATTTTTTTAATATAACTCTTTCTAATATAACTTCTTATTTTTTGGTGAACTATCCCTTAAAGCTGCAGTGTATATCAATTGGGGACAAAAAATACTGGTAACTCCTCTTGGATTAAGATATTTTTGTTCAATTAAATGCTCTCTAGAGTCTATACTAATCCAAACAGTACTTTATGCTCGTTCTCAAACATCAGGTGGTAGGTTTGAGGTTTTTGTATTTTAAACTGCCCAAATTTGTGAGGCGAGGTCACACATTGTTACACAATGTTACACATTGAAAATGTGCAGGAAAGCTGGAACAAACCGTTATCTAAGGAAGTACCTAAATGAATGTGCACTGTTTTTTTTTTATTATACTCCATCCTAAAAGCTCAGAATGTGTGCTGTAGCTTTATTAATAGCATTCAACTCTCAAATATGATTTTAAATCATCTTTCGCAGCTACCAGTAATTTTACTGATCGACTAATAATATTAATCTGGCTTTTTAAGACACCTTGTATATCATACTGGAGCTGCTGCTGAATTAATGTTCACACTGAAATTTTAATTTCTCAGTCAGGACACAGGAGCATTGTATGTGTATTTTTTTATTACGTCAATGAATTTGAGCTTCTAAATGATGCAACTTGATCATTTCTGTAGATACTTTCAGATCTTGTTAATGTTGAATGGGCAGTGAATGCTTCTTTCTGTCTGTCACACACAGACCTGTGCTCCAGTGTGGACCTGCCAGAGGTGGAGATTGTCAGCTTGCTCACAGAAGAATTGCCCAAATACACTCTGCGGGCGGACCATGTGTTTGGGTACGAGCATGACGACTGGCTGCACACACCTCTGCTGCCACCAGAGAACGCTCTTGAACTCACACAGGAGCAGATCGACCAGACACTCAAGTACTTCTGTGAGTCCACACCGTTCTATTTTACTAGATACTGCTTTGCCTTTTCTGTCAAATCCAATGATTTTAAAACTGCAAAAGCATGATAGTGAAATATATATAATTGTGTGGAAATACATACACTAAAGGTGGACTATGGCATGTACACTTCAGGTACACTTTAAATATTTTGCATTTAAAGACCGATATTATTCAAAGTATTTTGTATTGTATTTTAAATATAATACTTTTTCACTTAGTACGTTAGTAGATGAGTTTACCTGTTTCATATGATGACGTTTCTCATTTAGACACTTGTTAAAAGGTTTACAAAATTGTAAGTGGGGTATGTTTTTTTATTCTGTAGAATAAAACGTGAAAATGTTTTTAGCTGAAACATAACCACAGACCAGGCGTTTAACCAAAAACCAATACTCTTAAGGACAATGGTTTCGGAGGTCCTAAAATGCTAACTTGGTCTACAAACATAATTCATCCCTGCATCAGTCTTTTAAAGCTGGTCATTTAATTTAGGAAGCTACATGTATCATATCAAATAAAAGTTTTTATGAAAACATGTGGTAGTACAGCCTGGCTTTACCAGTTACAGGCTCGAGTGGCACTGCTGACCCCGCCATAGAGTACTGCTGTAATCCCAGCTACTTCCCTTCTTCTTGTTGCACAGATGTAAATGCCATCAAGAGGATTAGCTCCTCGCTGCTTAAGGATAATGAGACAAGGATAATGCTGTTCTCAGTGGCTTCTCTCGATGGCCTGGAAAGACAGTCAGCCGCTCTGACGTTTACACCAGCACTGCAGTATCTGTCTGTTGATCAGATTGGCTGAATTTAGGTCACTGCAGTTTGGGAGTGTGTTTATGGATTCTCTAATAGGTGTTTCTTGAGATTTAAGGTGATTTGGTTCAAAAACATTTTTGTTATGCTGGTTGAAAAAGTCTCTTTACACCCCGATAGCAATTACTCCGTTAAATGGTCTAAATGTATTTATAGGCATAGGGGTTATGGCAGGCGAAGGACCATAAAGTGTTTGACCAATCATATTCATCGGTCCGAGGGCTTCAATAGGCTGTCCTAACTGGTCATTGTATGTATTTGCACACCTGGTAGCCTCTTAGAAATCGTTTACTGTACCTTTAACAGGATTGCAAAAAAACGAACAAACAGTCATTAAAGTTTGTTTCATGGCTGTGATTTTGTGGCATCATAAAACTATCAATGACTGACCACAAAAACATGCTCGACTAAATAGAGGCAGTAACTTACAGAAGACATACACTGAAGACATACACTGACTATACTGTTCAAAGAGTGTCATTTTTTTTATTAATAAAACTGTCACTTTATATAGAGATTAGTACTTTCATTTGGCAAGGATGCATTAAACGGATCAAAAGTTACATTCAAGAAATGTATAATGTTACAAAATATGAAAATGTTGTCCTTTTAAACTTTCTAATTAATAAATAAATGATCACAGTATTCACAAAAATGTTAAGCAGCACATCTGTTTTTCGACACTGATAATAGTAAATGTTTCGTGAGCAGCAAATCAGCAGAAGCATTTCTGAATGCTCATGTGACACTGAAGACTGGAGTAATGATGCTGAAAATCCATCACATAAATATATTACCATTTAAAAAGATATCAAATAGAAAATAAATGTAAAAAAAAATTATAATATTATAACTGGGATTTCTGATCAGATGAATGCAGCCTCGGTGAGACTTCTTTCAAAAACATATGTAAAACATTTGACTGACCCCCCAAACATTTGAACGGCAATGTGATCAGCCAGTGTTTATTTTGCAGTTTTGAAGTCATGGAAAAAAGAAACAGATCACTGTGACTGCTCTGATTGATTTACGGTGGTGCTTATTTAGTTCTAATCCACTTGGCATGGAAACGTTCTCATACCTGCACTGATCTCTTTACGTGGACTGTAGCCCAAACACAGCTGTTATTTCTAGCCAACATCTACACTTCTAGTATGTTTTCATTGTCCGTCTTGTATCTCACTCTGCCTAGCCTTTTTGAGCTCTCACTGGAAGAAGTCCCAGTGTTTTGTATGTCAGATTTTAGCACATTGTGCCACATCATGTGGTGACGTGACCTGCAATTGAAACATTTAGTTCAATATTTTTTATAGAACCCTTCAGAATCTGGCTAGAAAGCAGTTGTGGCCCAAATTCTGAAAAAGAAAGACTAAAGACGTGCCTTTGAATTCAGTACATGGATGGAACCATGCATGATTTTGATTGTGCACAGATTAACTTGAATGCAAAAATGCTTTTGAACTGTAGGTCAGTCATCAGATTATGTGCAATTATTTTATACTGAAACAAACAATGTATTGACTTCTAAAGCATATAATGGTGCACACTCCTCCTGCATATATATATATATATATATATATATGCAGTTATATTTTAGCATTATTTATTTACTTTTATTAATGTTTAATTTTATTATTTTTTTTAAAGTTTTTTTTTAGTATATAAAACTTTATATACATTATAATTTATATACATTCATTTAAATTTTAGTTTATCATGTCCCTTATATTAGTTTTTATATATATATATATATATATATATATATATATATATATATATATATATATATATATATATATATATATATATATATTTCAATGTTTATTTTTATTGCAGTTTGAATATTTTTTGTGCTTTAACTCAATCTTATTTATTTCAGTTAGTTGCTAAGTAATTTTCATTGAAGTTTTCAACTAAAATGTATATTTTATTTCAGCTTTATTACAATGATCAAAAACAATTTTAATAGTTTTTGTTTTAATAAGAATAACAACACTGATATTGACAAAAATGCTATTTATATACTAATATTTAAAGTTTTATATTTCAAAAATTTTATTTTATATTGTATAAAACGTTTTAATAATATATAAAACAAAATTTTTCTGTTTCTATTTTATGTCATTCATGTATTTCTCGTATTTTTTCCTACAAAATATTTCTATATAGCTTTAATTATATTTTTTATAATTTTAGTAATTTAGCTTTTAAATAATATCAGTTAGTTGCCAAGGCAAAATTATTATTTTTTAAGTTTTCCAATAAATACTTCAGTCACTACTGATAAGCTACTACTAAATATTGTAGAAACTTAATTTTTTGTAAAGTCGCTTTGCAACGTGAAAAGCACTGTACAAATAAACTTGAATTGAATACTTAGATTTGATTTCATTGCAGTTTCATTTGCATTTTTCAAATAACAAAACTGATGTAGTGCTGTGTTTGTGGAAGTGTCTGTATGTTGTGCTGCAGCAGAATTATGACTTTAATCTGGAAGGTACCATATTGTGTTTGGGGGGGGGGGGGGTGTTCTATCTGCACAATAGCCTAAGCTGTTTTCGAATCAAATCAACAGAACTGACTCATAGATAAGCTTGATCTAAACCCCCAAATGACTACAGTAACACACAAATCCCTGGTCGTTCATCAATCTCCCTAAATTTCCCCTCAGCTGTCGTCCCCTCTCCTCCTCTCAGAGTTGATCTCCTCCTGTGGCTCAGAGCAGCCAGGTGAGTCCAAGCTGCCATCAGGCTTGAGCTGCAGTGACACACACTCTCAGAAGAGTCTGGGAGCTTACAGGAGCGTTAGTGAGCAGTGACTGGCAGCAGACAGACGGTGCGTGTCATAAATCAGCCTGGCACAGTCTGTGAAGAGAGAGAGAGAGAGACTCGAGACAGACCGCATTGCAGGGCAGACACACATAGCAGAGCTTGAGTTCAGAAATGGAGGTGTGGAGCAGTTTGGGAATGGATATGAGCGAAAGAGAAAGCAGCACCAGTCATGATGAAGATGATGAAGAACCAGAGGATGAAGAGGAACCCGACACTGAGGGACTGTGCAGGGAGCTGGTGCAAGGTAACAGAGAGAGAAGAGAGTTATTTGTAATGCTGTGAGGCAGGAGGAGAGAAAGCATGAAGTCAATCTTGAAGGTCTTTATTTGCAGCATGTCAGTAAATCCTCATTGTCATCTGCTGAAGAGGATGTTGGTACTGTTTCACCTCCAACAACCTTGTACTTGCATCATTTGTTTTTTTGTCATAATGATGGAATGATGGTTTTGACCTTGTTGAAGTGTATCTGTAAAATACAGAGTATAGATGGAGATATATGTATCTATATATTCCATGGTCTATCTGAATACTGGATTTTAATGAAATGTATTAATTTGGAATTAAATTATAAATATAAATAAAACTATATATGAAATGTTATTTATATATATATATATATACAGTACAGACCAAAAGTTTGGACACACCTTCTCATTCAAAGAGTTTTCTTTATTTTCATGAATATGAAAATTGTAGAGTCACACTGAAGGCATCAAGGGCTATTTGAGCAAGAAGGAGAGTGATCGGGTGCTGCGCCAGATGACCTGGCCTCCACAGTCACCGGACCTGAACCCAATCGAGATGGTTTAGGGGTGAGCTGGACCGCAGACAGAAGGCAAAAGGGCCAACAAGTGCTAAGCATCTCTCGGGGAACGCCTTCAAGACTGTTGGAAGACCATTTCAGGTGACTACCTCTTGAAGCTCATCAAGAGAATGCCAAGAGTGTGCAAAGCAGGAATCAAAGCAAAAGGTGGCTACTTTGAAGAACCTACAATATGACATATTTTCAGTTGTTTCACACTTTTATGTTATGTATATAATTCCATATATAATTCCACATGTGTTAATTCATAGTTTTGATTCCTTCAGTGTGACTCTACAATTTTCATAGTCATGAAAATAAAGAAAACTCTTTGAATGAGAAGGTGTGTCCAAACTTTTGGTCACGACTGTACATATATATATATATATATATATATATATATATATATATATATATATATATATATGTATGTGTATATATATATATATATATATATATATATATGTACAGTCGTGTCCAAAAGTTTTGAGAATTACATAAATATTGGAAATTGGAAAAGTTGCTGCTTAAGTTTTTATAATAGCAATTTGCATATACTCCAGAATGTTATGAAGAGTGATCAGATGAATTGCATAGTCCTTCTTTGCCATGAAAATTAACTTAATCCCAAAAAAACCTTTCCACTGCATTTCATTGCTGTCATTAAAGGACCTGCTGAGATCATTTCAGTAATCGTCTTGTTAACTCAGGTGAGAATGTTGACGAGCACAAGGCTGGAGATCATTATGTCAGGCTGATTGGGTTAGAATGGCAGACTTGACATGTTAAAAGGAGGGTGATGCTTGAAATCATTGTTCTTCCATTGTTAACCATGGTGACCTGCAAAGAAACGCGTGCAGCCATCATTGCGTTGCATAAAAATGGCTTCACAGGCAAGGATATTGTGGCTACTAAGATTGCACCTAAATCAACAATTTATAGGATCATCAAGAACTTCAAGGAAAGAGGTTCAATTCTTGTAAAGAAGGCTTCAGGGCGTCCAAGAAAGTCCAGCAAGCGCCAGGATCGTCTCCTAAAGAGGATTCAGCTGCGGGATCGGAGTGCCACCAGTGCAGAGCTTGCTCAGGAATGGCAGCAGGCCGGTGTGAGCGCATCTGCACGCACAGTGAGGACAAGACTTCTGGAAGATGGCCTGGTGTCAAGAAGGGCAGCAAAGAAGCCACTTCTCTCCAAAAAAACATCAGGGACAGATTGATCTTCTGCAGAAAATATAGTGAATGGACTGCTGAGGACTGGGGCAAAGTCATATTCTCAGACGAAGCCCCTTTCTGATTGTTTGGGGCATCTGGAAAAAGGCTTGTCCAGAGAAGAAAAGGTGAGCGCTACGATCAGTCCTGTGTCATGCCAACAGTAAAGCATCCTGACACCATTCATGTGTGGGGTTGCTTCTCATCCAAGGGAGTGGGCTCATTCACAATTCTGCCCAAAAGCACAGCCATGAATAAAGAATGGTACCAAAACACCCTCCAACAGCAACTTCTTCCAACAACAGTTTGGTGAAGAACAATGCATTTTCCAGCACGATGGAGCACCGTGCCATAAGGCAAAAGTGATAACTAAGTGGCTCGGGGACCAGAATGTTGAAATTTTGGGTCCATGGCCTGGAAACTCCCCAGATCTTAATCCCATTGAGAACTTGTGGTCAATCCTCAAGAGGCGGGTGGACAAACAAAAACCCACTAATTCTGACAAACTCCAAGAAGTGATTATGAAAGAATGGGTTGCTATCAGTCAGGATTTGGCGCAGAAGTTGATTGAGAGCATGCCCAGTCGAATTGCAGAGGTCCTGAAAAAGAAGGGCTAACACTGCAAATACTGACTCTTTGCGTAAATGTCATGTAATTGTCGATAAAACCTTTGAAACGTATGAAGTGCTTGTAATTATATTTCAGTACATCACAGAAACAACTGAAACAAAGATCTAAAAGCAGTTTAGCAGCAAACTTTTTGAAAACTAATATTTATGTGTGTGTGTTAACATGAAATATAATTATACTATGTGTATAGTCAAGGTCATTTGTTTGTTTCAACAAATTATGTACTATTTCTGTATCTAGTTTGTATTTTAATCAAAAATAATAATCTTTCCTTTCCTTTTTGGTCCACTGAAGGATATTGGATTCATTGCATGTCTTTCCACGAGAGCTAAATGACTTTGATCTGTCCAGGACTTTATCAGAAGTATCAGAAGCTCAGTACAGTTTCACGTAGTACAGTCTACTGTCTTACTGTCCTTAATTCTCTCAGTGACGTAAATCACAGCAGAACTGAACTCCTTTCGGGCCAGGTGAGCAGATTTAGCTGTGGCTCTGTCACTGGCCAGGAATGAATGAAAGGACACATGCTGACACTAATAGTTGTGTAGTTAAAGTAAACAAAAATGACAGTTTCAGTTTCTGAATGTCTTGAGCTTCATTGGTTTCCTGTCCTCGGTAGGCAAAACACTGTGGTTTGCGCAAACCATGATTGTCTTCATTCCAAGCGAACCTGTATTTAATTAAATTTGGATTGTGTTTTTTTTTTTGTTTTCTTATTTTCTTTTAATAATGTTCTTGATAGTTTTCAAAATACTTTAGAGTTTCATTAGACACACATTCAACAACAAAAGATTTTCAAAACATCAAAAGGATCGTTTGATTTGCTCTCCAGGATATGTACAATAATATCGTCGTTGCGTTAATTTTTTTTGCCTTTAGTGTCTTTAGTGTAGAAGTTTAGAGCTTTATTAATGTCTCTGCAGAGCTAAGCTGTCATTTTCAGAGCTGGGAACCGCTGCCAAGCTCTTATTTTAGCAAAGTCAAACACGTCTCATACCAGCTGAAATTTGATTACGCCTCGGGGAAAGGCAAGAACCAACCAAGTGAAAATACCTGTGCTGAAAACAGCAGAAAAATATAATGTACTTCTGTAGAGGGTTGTGCTGTGCACATATTATTGAAAAAATGGAACAGAAAGCAGTAAATTTGACAGTCAGGCCATAACTGAATGTCATTAAGTACATTTATTTTAATTTTTATATTTTGCTTTCTTTCCTTTAAATGTAACTGATAAAAATAGAATAAAACAACAACAACAACAACTAAATCGTAATTTTATTAGGTTCGATTCATATATGTATTTATAGTTAATAGTATTATATTTCAAAAAATATTAATGTACCCTCTGATCTGAAAAGCTATTCATATTCTGCAAAAATTTTGATCAGCTCTTGTTTTATTTTATAATAAAAGTCTCTAGAGATTTGTCAAACAACACACAGAAGAAATTACTTTTGTTTACATTTATAGAATAAGATGTGTAAAATAAATTATATTTATTTTAATGGATTATGTATTTTAGAATTTTTATTTATATTTAATTAACTGTTTCATATTGTAATAATTTTTGATAAAAGAAAAGTGTACCCCCTGCAGCATGGTCTCTCTGGTGCGGATCACTGATCTGGAAGGTGTTTGTAAATCCAGGCCTGAGCAGTATTTATGAGTAGGGATGAAAATGAGAGAATTAACCCTTAATGAGGATCAGGCTGCTAAGAGGCTTTTGTTCTTGAATGCAGAGGTCTCTGTTTAACTGTCTAGTCATGGCTGGATCACATTGACTCTACAGGGCTGTATAATGCATTTCTGCACAGATCACACTTGTATAAGTGGTGCTTGATCAGAGGAGTTGTTTTTTGGACCAATACAGTGACATTATTCTGAAATCTACTTCCATTTTTATTAGATTTTGTTTCATGAACCCTTTAGCCAACTTTCAACAGCCTCTCTGTCACGTCCATCCTTTCAGTATCTTTTTTTCTCTCCGCAGTGCTGTGCTCAGAGAGAGTTGGTCAAATCACAAAGACGTATCATGACATTGAGGCAGTTACACATCTGCTTGAGGAGGTGAGAGACTATTCCAAACCAACTAGTTAGTATAAGTGAAGCCACGGTCCTTCCATTGATGCCTCAGTGATGACATAATAAAAGTCCTGCACATGCTCGTCTACCTCCGCAGAAAGAGCGTGATCTGGAATTGGCAGCCCGGATTGGCCAGTCACTGCTTAAGCAGAATAAAGCCCTGACTGAGCGCAATAAACTACTGGATGAACATCTGGAAATCACCAAGGAAGAGGTGATTATTGCTAAAAGAAAATGTTTTAGATGTTTAACCCTATCTATCTATCTATCTGTCTATCTGTCTATCTGTCTGTCTGTCTGTCTGTCTGTCTACCATTTGAATTAAAAACGTTGAAAAATATTATGCATATACTGTATATAGTTTAGTAACAGTGTCCTTCTTAATGCTGTAAAAGATGTTGATGCACTCAGAGTCTTGTTTTATATGATGCTAACACTGACTCTGGGTCTGTTCTTACAGATTGCCCAGCTGCGTCATGAGCTCTCCATGAGAGACGATCTCCTGCACTTCTATGCAGGCACTGAAGATATAGAGCATTCCTCAGAAACACTGTGAGTTACACACACACACACACACACACACACACACACACACACACACACACACAGTGATCAACTACTCAATTCTGCCATACTGATAAGTGTTTTATCCTCCTTTAGACTAATACAGAGTGATTCGTCCTCATCTCTCAGCAACTATATCAATTACGACTTGCTTCAGCATAAACTCAAGGGTTTAGAAGAGGAGAACGTTAAACTGCGCACAGAGGTGTGTTTAAATGCATGCCTGCATTCACAAAAAATATCAAAATGCTGTGCTACAGCAAGTTTCATGTTTTCACACCCATCACTCTCTTTTTAGGCTAACGAGTTAACATTTGAGACCAACAATTATGAGGAACAAGAGCAACAGCTTATGATGGTGTTTGTGGACGAGCTCTGTGAGTAAATCACCCATGATGCCCTTCTTTAAGTATTACAAATAAGTTTTTGTGATAACTGACTAAAGTGTCCTCTGCTTTTTTCTCTCACCAGCTACAGCAAATAAACAGGTCGGATCTCTGTCAGAAGAATTAGCCCGGAAGGTGGAAGATTCGTTTAGACAACAAGAGGAGATTAGTTCCCTCCTGGGACAGATTGTCGACCTGGAGCAGCGATGCAAAGGGGTTAGACACAAACATATGCATGCTTTTAGCATTTAGAGAGTACATTTTTATAAACAAATACATCAAATTTGCTTCCAAATTCAGCTCACTGCTGAGAATGAGGAGTTGACGCAACATCTGAATGCTTCCCGGGAATCCCAGTCACAGCTTAAAACAGAGGTACAATCCTCACAATGTCACACCATGCCTCCTTTTCAATAAATGGCTTTGTGCTTGGAGTGCCAATTGCTGGTGTTCTGTCTCCCTCTGGTGGCAGCTGAAGGAACTGCAGGAGAGGTACTCAGAATGTGAGGACATGCTCCATGAGGCCAGAGAGGACAGTAAGAACCTGCGCAATAAGAGTCTGCCCAATAGCACCGTGCAGCGTTACAGCACCCTGGCAGCGGTCGTCCCAATGGATTCACTCGCTGCTGAGATCGAAGGAACCTTCCGGAAAGGCCTAGACAGCCCAGCACCCACTGAATACAAGTACAGTTAACAGCTGTTCATATACTGCATTTTTATAAATGTAATGTGCATTTTTGTTTTGTTTAACATAAAAAATATCTAAAGATCTATAAAACTGAGATCAAAATATCTGTAAAAATATATATATATTTACAATACATTTAAAAATACATTGTGTAAGATTTTCAGAAGGATATACTGTATAGAACTGATCAAAAGTTTGAGATGAGTTAGTTTTTTGTCTTGAAAAGAAATTAACATTTTATTAGGCAAGAACACATTACGTTATTGTAAAAAAATAACAGTAAAGATAATTATAATATTATAAACGTTTTCTGCTTCAAATAAATCCTTTTCTTTTAAAATTTCTGTTGATCAAAGGATAAAAAAAAACACAATTTCAAAAGAAAATTAAGCAGCACCACTGTTTTGAATATTGATAATAATAAGAAATGTCTTTAGCATTGAATCAGAACATGGATGATTTCTGTAGGTTTGCGGCTTTGCCATCACAAAAATAAAAAGTACTTTTTAAAATATACTAAAATAGAAAAGGTATTTTACTTTGTAGTGATATTTTACAATATTATTGTTTTACTGTGTTTTATCAAATAAATACAGCCTTGGTGAGCATAAGAAATAAAACTTCTATCATAAACATCAGAAAATCTTACTGACCCCAAACTTTTGCTCTAAAATATATTTTGAATTTATTTATATTGTAGTATTTTATAGAAAAAATCTTCCATTCTTAAATGATTATTATACATAATTTTGAAATTTCAAGCAGCCTGAACATTTAGATATTTTACTGGGGAACAAAACAAAAATACAGAATTGTTTTTTTTTTGCAGTATATTCAAAGTCTAACTAACATGTTTCGTATATAATGAATATACATTTGAATGTTAATGTACTATATAACCTAGGACTGCAACATGACATGTTTGTCATGAATTCTCTGTGCAGGAATCATCCGTTGCGTGTGTTTGAGACCGTGAAAGTGGCCAATCAGGGGGCTCGGCTACGTTCCCAGATTCTGTCTGCGCATGTCCCGGGTTCGAGCCCTACATCATTACACTCTAGTCGAATCAGTACTCCACAGACCAGTTATTATGAATCAGACAATATTAGTGTCAACATGGAGGATAAGCACTCCTCTCAGACGCACACACAAGATCATGGGTCAGTGTCTGTTCATTTCTAACTTTTCACAAAAATGAATGACTATTAATAATGAAACGATTAACAACGAATAATAACATATTTCCTGCACAGGTTACTGGAGTTGAAGCGTTTGGGCCAGCCAGGTACGCCAGGTGGGCAGGATTTGGAGGAAGCGCTCCGGTCTCTCTCGGAGCGGCAGGAGAGCCACACGTCAGAGCGGCCGTTCTTCGAGGTGGAGAGAGAAAGGAAACTGAGTGCCCTGCAGAGTGGAAGCAGTGGCAGTGGTGGCAGCTCCAGTGGCTTCCTGACGCCTAGTGGCAGCATCGCATCCACAGGAACCAACTACTCCGGCACCTCCACACATTCCTCCAGCACAGGCTCCTCCCGCTCCTATCTGCCTGAACGGCTGCAGATAGTCAAGCCGCTGGAGGGTCAGTAGATGCACACACACACACACACACACACACACACACACACGTAGCTTAATACAAGTCATGACAGAGGGACATTTAGATCAACTCTAAAACTAGGGCTGTTCAAACTAGTGCTTGACCGACATATCGGCCGATATTTGGTATTTCTTTTTTTATCGGCATCAGCTGTCAAAAAACCAATGAAAGCGCATGCATATTCTTAAGCCAATTATTATTAATAAGCTGAAAACTCACCTGGTCATGTAAATGCGGTAACCTGTTTTCTTTTATTGGAGTAAGGTCAAAAATGGCTTGATCATAAACCGGTAGTTATTCGCGTCTTACCTCGATTTCACATGGCATGTAAACGCAATAACCTGCTTTCTGTTGGCTTATTGAAGTGCGCATGTGTTATAAGTGACATGGACGCATCATTAGTGCAGATTTAACCTAATCTAGACCGAGCAAACGCCTTGCAGGAAACAAAGAAGAAAATGTATCACAAAATGTTCCCGTGCAGCAGAAGTAGAAGTGGTTCAGTCACAATATGTTTATAACTGCATGAGAGGATAAATACAAGCTGTAAGTTTACCGACATGTTGCAAGCTGAAATTAACATCACAACTGACAAATCTATGGAGTCAGATACGCAAATGATTATAGGGAAATGACCTGATTTATTAATGGAGTCATGAAAACGCAGCTTACTTGCGTTGTCAGGTTACTGATGTGCATGTAAATAGGGAAAACTGGTTATTTTAATAAGCTGATATTTGTGAGTTATCAGCTTAAAGGTGTGCATGTAAACGTGCTCAATATCGGTCGACCACTAGTTCAAACCACAAAATACAAGTTTTAAAATAAAAATAACATTTTAGGGGAGTTGCACAACATTACAACCTAAATTGCCATGTCATATAAAGAAGGGATATTTTATTTACGTTTGCCAAGTCATGCAAGGATCTTCTCTATGATATCATTTCCTGGTTTATGTAACTTCCTATCAATGTTACAACATATTTTCCTATCATATTTCTGAATTTTTGGTGAATGAAAATTTTTCCAATATTATTCCTGTAAAGCCAGATATATGAAATAATGTTTCAGTTATTGAACCTTTAGAAAAATAAAATAAGAAGATTTGTTTTTAGTCAAGTATCATATTTAATACATCAGGCTTTAATGACTCGTATAGTATAATATATAGGAGAATATGGAGCTCAGTTTTATTCATTGGCCCAAACTGAGCACAAATATGCAATTTAATGCAGTTGCTGATATTTATATGGTCAAAAGGTTAAATGAAATTCTGATAGCTTGTATTTTAAATACTTGAGGTCTTTATAACAATATAAAATCCATGTTAATATCAGTTGTACCTCTGTATCTCCCAATAATATGATTGATATTTATATTCTTAGTTTTATGATCAAAGCTCTGTAGTTTTAATTGTGGGGGCGAAACATATAATTCAATTCAATACAATTATGAGATGAGAGATGAACAAATAAATGTTCATCAAAAGCCTGATGTATCATATTTAACTCTTATAAAAAATGATATATGGATAATCAAGTAAACCTAAGTTTCTGCAGTCAATTAACTTTCATCATAAAATATTAATAAGAATAGGTAAGAAAGTTATTTCACAATGCCTGAAAATACCTTTTCCTCTTCAGCATGTATATCAGTTAGAAAGTGAGTATACAGAAGTTATTCTTACATTTACATTATAAAAATCAGTAAAGATTTGCAGCAAAAAGACAACCTTAAAACATTTTTAGAATTACCCAAAAATGCATTTCACTTGCTAAAAAGTCTAAACTATTAGTCAGGGAACAGAATGCATATAGTAGACCATGCAAAACCTTGCTGATCATTTAGATGCCTTAGAAATGAGCATATCAAATATGATGCAGCAGGAAAGAGTGGATAAGCAGTTTCAAGTCAACTAAAAATCCTTATTAAACTTTTTTAGCCTAAATGGATTAAAAATAAAAGATCATTTTATTGACCGACTTCATCATTCGTTGTCCACAGGCTCAGTGACTTTGCACCAATGGCAGCAGCTGGCCAAGCCCAATCTGGGGGGCATCCTGCACCCACGGCCAGGTGTCCTCACCAAAGACTTCAGAGAGCTGGACGTGGACTTCCAACATGTCTACAGCCTCAACGACCTCGAGGAGGATGAGCCTGATCTCTCCAAATTCCCAAACCTCCTGCAGGGCACTGTGGGTAAGAGCCCATTCACCCACAGCAAAACACTTCCTTCTTAATTCTTCAGTTTGAAGAGGAATTTTTAAAGTGGTCAAAACACTTCAGATCCAAAAAGCTTTTAGTGTGTATATATATTCATACACATATATATTCTTTAACGTACCAATGTAGATTACTTACAGATTGTAGTCAGTTACCGATTAGAGATTACACGATGGAAATGTAGTTAGTAATGAAATTTTATGTAATGTGTTCTGAATACTTTTAGATTACTGGCTTGGTTTAAATTTACCATACTTATATAAAAAAGCAAAAAGTAAGAAAATACATTCAATTTTTCCTGTCATCCAAATGCATTAAACTTTACATTAAACCAGGGCTTTCCAAACTGGGCTTAATGTAAGCACATAAAATTTGTTATGCATAAAAAAGTTACTTTAATCTGATTATGAGGATTAGAAAAAGTAATATACTCTAATTACGAGTACTTGATTTTTGGAATCTGATTGTGTAATGTTACGTTACTACCCAGCTCTGCTTCGTAGGTATTAAAATGGTTTTAATCAGTGTAGTGCTGTAGGTACCTGTCGTGCATAGCTGAAATTTAGCATGTGTTTGTGTTTCCCCACACAGTCCCTTCATCCAGACTTAACACCCCTCAGACCTCACCCACACCTCCTACCACTAGCTGTCAGATCCTCCATCCCTCCGTCCTCCTCTCCTCCTTCTCCACCAGGTAAGACATGATCACCCTGGTGCCCACACAAGCTTATTATAAGACTGTCAATCATCCATCACAATACTCTTGTTTTTACTTTTATCGGGCATATGCATAAAACGAGACAGTTCTTACTACTTCTTACTACTTATCTATCATAGGATATAAATGTAAGACAAAAACCAATACAGGGGAACTCTTCCCCTCATGTCTTGGATTTTATGGGCATACAACTGAATTCTAGTCATGCAGTTCAGACTGATGTCTAACGTGTCAAATCAACAGCCATCATTTTTCCATTTAAAAACAATTTAAATTAAGCACTTGGAGGAATATCAGAAATGTCTGTATTTGTTCACAACTAACTTTTATCTTAATATTTAGTATTTCCTTGCTCATTTTTCCTCCTTCCATCTGTAACAGGAAGCGCTGGAACCTGTTCTTTGTACAGTTATAATATCGTCCTCCATAAAGTAAGACATGTCAGGCATGGTCTCTTTGAAGCCTTTACTAGGATGATCCCACTAACTTTATTTCTCTCTAACCTTAGGTTTCATTCATGAACAAACAAAACATCGTAGCATAACAGCATCAGGACATTATATTACTAATTCTGTCTTCTCTTCTGTACAGATTTAGGTTTAAGTGAGAAAGCCGCATGTGTCATGCATCACACATCACACTTTTCTGCTGAGGTTATGTTTTATTGGGGGGATATAATGTACAGTAGTAAGATCATTCTCAACAAATGCTGCTTATGAATTTGGTTTAATTCTCATAAAAAATTGGGTGTTAATTACTCATTAACATCTTCAAATTACTAATCTGGACTATTTTATATTTTATTTTCTATGATTGAAACATGGATTGGAACACCAGTGAAAAGTTGTCAATTAAAAATGATACGAATTTGAATTCATTTTACCCTTAAATATTTTATAAACAGAATCTTTTACATTTACCTTGAAAGTATTTTTTTTTTTTTTAAAAAAACAAAAAGAAATTACATTATCATTAAAACGTCATTGGTTTTCTCATTCTATAACCTTTCTTATGCAGGGTTTCATGAATATTTGAAATCTTGACTGAAATGTCATATTTTGAGAATGAATCACTAACACTAGACTGTGCATGTAACATTGAAGCCTTCTTTAAATGCTTTTAACCAGCTAGTGGAAGTCTCATCATTACATTCTTTTATTCATCAGAATGATCATACACTATATGCTGTGTGTTTCTAACTGAAAAAGCTTTCACTAACACTTGTGTTCTGGCCTGATTATTTCTGCCATGGTGTGACGCACACATCTTCCTTGTCCTCTCCTTAGCCTTCAGCCCCGCAATGCATCCGCGTGTGGGAGCCGTGAGCACGTGAGGACATCATCAGGCCTCCAGTTCATCTCTGGGTCCACATCCCACCTCCACCAGACCTCCTCCCTCGGTCTGCTACAGCTTGTATCAGAGCATGGCATCTCGGCTGCAATTCATCCCAACTGCCCTCTCATTCACAGAGCCACCGCATATTCAGAGGAAAGTAAACAAGAAAAAAGAGAAAAGCCACGGCAGGGAAACATTTTCAGCATCAGTCTTGTTGAAAAACTCAGAACGCTGAGCCTGTACAAAGTGGTTGCCAGAGGCTTTGTGGATTTTTGGTCGAAAAGAAATACCAGCCCCCCATGAAACACAAAAAGATGTTCACCATTAAAGGTGCTATTTTGTGCATCACCCTCATTGTGGCATGCAGCTAAACTTTTCCCATTTGTAATGGGACATTCAGAAAGCCAGATCAAGTTTTTATTTCTGTAGTGACTTCTGATTGGCACTAGGAATTTTACGTATGGACTGCACCTCAAAAGATTTCATTGTGAAGTCAAACACATCCGTGTTTATATCATCATTGTTGTTGTAGGGTGTTTGAAACATTCTTCAGAAGGGAATGGCTGTACATATGTTGACTTTTTAACATGTCCTCTTTCGTTGAGACTTTTGTCTGTCACTATCAGTCTTGAAATCACTGTTTATTGTTATGAGATTGTAGCAGCACTACAGAAAATTTCAGTATGTGGCCTCAATTTTTGCTTAATGCCAACCAAGCATTAGTATCAGTTCTGCGTTTTGCTTTCTGACAAAAGCATTTATAATAGCACTTTTCAGGGCATTCAAATCCCTTTTCTTAGGGAATGCAGGGTACATTATCTGAGGATATGTACTGTACCTGCAGTCTAAACACTGTAAGAATGAGAAGCTGTATTTATGATGGCTGTTGGTGGTCAATTTAGGGAACATTATACAGTCTTGTTGAGTGAATTGCAGTGATCTTGTCCTTTATTTTCACTGTGCTTTAATGCAAGAACACCTCATGTGATGGTACACCATGCACACACGTATGTCATGAAAATTGAATGCCACTGACACGTTTTCACTGTAATGTTTATGATTGTGTT
This sequence comes from Carassius carassius, assembly GCF_963082965.1. Lineage (NCBI taxonomy): Eukaryota > Metazoa > Chordata > Actinopteri > Cypriniformes > Cyprinidae > Carassius > Carassius carassius. The sequence continues at coordinate 3,132,442 of NC_081798.1, read as the reverse complement.
TTTGCAAGAATCAGGGATGCAGTAATAAAGTTAAGTGCTCTAGAGCCGTGAATAGTAAATACACAATCGGGTAATTCTAACACTGAGGGAATATTGATTGAACACAGCTTTGTTTTCTCCTCTCCATCAACATCTTCCATTGTGTCTACTTCTGTCTGTCAAGCAAGTGAACAGAAATCTGGTCATCTGTATGTGGGAAAAGCCTTGTATGCATTTAAAATTTTCAAGGGGGCATGATAAGGTGTAGCCTAGAGCAGTGGTTTTCAACCTGTGCTCCGCGGCCCACTGGTATTGCAGGTGGGCCGCCAATTACTATTAAAAGAAATACTATTGTTAATATATAAGAAAATGTCTAAGTCATAACATAACATCATTTCATATATATAATTAAATAACAAAAAATAAATATTAAACTGTTACTATGCTTCCACTATTCGAGCTCGTTAATTGGTTTAAGAATAAACCACCAATTTATCTTAGATATTTTTGCTGCATATGCTACATAACAAATTCAAACATGCATAAATGGCTGTCGTGTTTCCCTTCTGACTGCTTGCTTCGGTGACTGTCTACCCGCTGCCGAGCTCTGCCTGGATCTGGTTTTCCCGTTTTGCTGAGCGGTGCCAGCCAGAGTTATTTTCTTTTCTGTTCATTTCCAGTCCATTCCAGTCCAGGGCTGTGCGATTAATAGAAATCGTCATAAAATCACGATTTGAGCGTGCGCGATTTCTAAATCGCTTTATAGCACGATTTTCCGCGGCCCTGACCTCCCGTAGTATGCTATCCGATCCAATCAGAATGCATTGCGCCTAGCGCGAGAACAGAACAGACTGGGCATATGTCTGTAACTCCAGGTTCACACACTGTCCGTGATGCGCCTTTTTTCCGGGCCCATGTTAACGGATCAGAGCGTTCACACTGCACGCGGTAAAAGGCTAGAGATAAAAACGTGCGAAAATAATTAATATCTAACACATGAGCATAGAGAGAGTTGTGAGCGCACAGGATGCAGTTTAAGTGAGAGGAGACACGTTTTAAGTGCGCACACTCTTTTCGCGCAGAGCAGCGTGTATCTGAGCAAGCACGTCTGGTTTTGTGACAGAGCAAAGGAAATCTGCGTGCGAACAGAGAGATTCGCGCTCGTGCATTATTTTAATGTGCTTTCGCGTTATATTTATGCGCTCTCGCTGCTGACATTTTGGAAATATGTTTCAAATTAATCCTGAATGCATTTATGACTGTAAAGGCATATCGGTGTGTGTCACAATCGCAAAATTGATCAAAGAAATCGCGATAGTTTTTTTTTGTCCATATCGCACAGCCCTAGTTCATTCAATAAATACAGTTAACAATCTAGCTTCTGAGTACTAAGTTATTAACCCAACAATAGCGGGGTCATTTCATTTTTTTTGGGCCGCGCAAACATATGTGTGTGGCGCGAGCTGAAAAAGGTTGGGAACCACTGGCCTAGAGTATTTAATGATCTAAAGTCACAGACAAAATGGTTATTTAAAAAGTAATATATTTAAATCAAAATGTCTACCTGAAATACCACTCTGTGTAAAACACAATGCCTGGTCGCCATTTTTGTAGAATATGTAGCCTAAAGTGCATAAACAATTATGTAAGTTTTTGTTCATTTACACAAAGATGAGAGGCTAAAAGGTATTTTTACATTAGAACAATGTTTAGACACTTAGCTTCACATAAAAGCCCGTGAGTTCACAAGTAGCCACTGATATTGTGCAATGCAATAAAGATTTCAGTGTATTTTTGACTTATGTTTTTATTTGTGCTTATGTGTAGACTGTTTCTATTTACGCTGACAGCTTTAACAGCTAAGAGTATCTACCTCATTTTTCTACATTTTTTTTTTTTTTTTGTGAATGTGCAAGACTTCCAGTTTATCAGCCACGTAGTAAATAAAGAGAAGAATAGAAACTCAAGTGTCGTAAAAACTGTTGTGTTCATAATTAAGACAATACATAAAAAATCATATGATGTTTGCAATATCAAGCAGCAAAACGAGCATTTTTTGTACAGCTAAAATTAGCTGGAAGGGAATGATACCGGGAGCCTCGCACATAAAATTTTACAAAAACACAGTAAAAATAAGGGGGATAAAAACTGGTTGGGGCCAGAATAAATGCAGCCACGTCCGGAAAGCAACAATTAATACAATGTTCTAGATGTTTAATAGTTAGGCTATATTAATGCTGAAAACGCAATGTGAATCTTAATTGTACACTGACTCCTAGTAGTGTGGATATATCACACAAAGCAAGTTTTCTGTTACAAATGGTAAAGTGTTTCAGTCAGCCATTATTGATTTTTTTTTTTTTTTTTTGCAATATGGGATGGTTAACCTGAGAAACTTAGTAGTATTCTGCTGGCAATTACATCACGGTCCCCAAGAGGCGACCCGCTCCGTGTAATAAAACAGTATTTAGTGGGATATGACTGTCTTCATCTTTATCACACGTGAGTCAAATTCTTCACACACGATGACACAAAACACATATAGCTGCAAGTATATTTAATGACAGAAATCATTACAGAGTTTATACGGTTAAATAATCAGTTTGTACTCCGACGCCCAAAATCCACCCAGCCTTGATAATCGGTAACGCAGTCCTCCCGCTGGATGATTTCTACCGAAAAACACAGGCGGAGAACAGCAAGTAAGAGCGAGGCTTCGTTTCTTCTAATGGTTTTCCCTTTCAGAGACACGCACCTGACAGAGCCTGTAAGAGCTGGCGGGACATGAGCTCTCGCTGATCCTCCGATAAATGCACGGAACGACTCGCACGGGACCGAGGTCTCTCCGGTGGTCTCTCCGGTGTCTCCGGTGGTCTCTCCGGAAGCCGTTCCGTCACCTCTGTGTTCGCAGGTGCGTCTTCGGACAGAGGAGAGGCCACACATGCCGCCGCCAGCATCATTATAGCGGTCAATACAACACACTTGGCCATCACGTCTGTGAAAAACAAGTGGTTTGAATTTGTTGGTGTCAAATTATGATACAAAAATAAATACAAATGCCCACATTCCTGCTAGACATCCAATTTGGAAAATGGTACATGGTTTCTAGCTGGTTATTAACTGAAACCAGCTAAAATGTCCACTTCGTGGCTTAATTGTTAATTGCTGATCCAAGATGGTCTGCCAGCTTTGAATCAGCCTAAAACCAGTTTAGACAATATCTAATAAACATTTAAGTTTTCAAGATGATAATTTAAGTTTTCAAGCATGGATATTTAAGAAAGATCTGATTTACCTGATAAGTGCTGAGCCAGAAAGGTTTTCAACAGTGTAAGGATAAAACCTTGTAATACAGAATTACAGGTCAGTCCCTTTATATTACAAAAGAAAAAAAAAAAAGAAAAAAAAAAGTGTGAATCAATAGAGTTGATAATTGCTCAGGAGGGGGAGCATGTTTAAACAAAAATAAGTCAAACATGAGCGTAAACTGTACATGGGAAATTCAATGGCTATTTATGAGAATTTAACATAGCAAGCATTACAAAACCAAACGGTCAGGAAAGTTGTAGCGGTTAAATAATGGGAAACAGCATTAAAATGAATTTGACCTGTAAAAAGGAATTAACAGTGGGTTTTTTATTCATGTCATCGTCCGAGTTCTCATCTAATCAATTGTCCTCTTGTAATATTATATGATGTGAAATCAATCAGTGACCTTTTTAAAATTGTCATTATTGATTCAGATGAACTGGTGGAGAAAGGCTGTGACGCAGAACTTTTGATTTTATTGCCGAGGAGGGGTCTGTTGCTTCCTCTCAGGACCATTAGTTTTATGTACCTAAAGATTTTACTCAAGAACTCAATTCTATATCCTGTGTATGAAGTGAGCAAACAATTGCCAGTCCACCATTGAATGCATGGTCTAGGTATGACATCAGATGCTGCTCGATTCTAGCTTTTTCCCCATTTCTATATCTTTAGCATTGGTTATTGATGATATAATGGCAGTCACATTTCATCCAGTCTATTAATTTGTGGAAAACACATTAAATATTCAGTTCTCATTCGATGACTGAAGCAAACCATTTCTGTATGAGCATGGTTTTAGTTTCTGAATCATATTTCATTTTGAATTTCTTTTTGGGGAGCATTAATTAATGAATGTCAGGATGAAATGCCTGTTCTGCAATTAAAAGACTAATTACAAGAATGCAGAACAACCTGAAAACATGTATGAGAAAAGAAAATGTTCTGAAGAATATCAGCATCCAGTTTTGATTACCACTGAAATTCATTGTATAAAGATGAACTGTGGAACTGTGGAACTATATACAAGTTCTTTTAAGTTCCACAGAAGAAATAAAGTCATAGGTTTGGACCGTGGGAGAGTTTTTATTCAGGTGAGCTACTTAGAATAAATATTTGAACAGATCTGCTTTCACTATTAATATTTAAAAAGCTTGTGTCTGCAAAATCTAAATCATGTGATCTACGCAACATGGAAAGATAAAAAAAAAAACAGGAAACTGTATGATAAATATATTTTACCTTGAAAAAAATATTTAAAACATTTTTAAAAGGACACTCTAGAGTAGACAAATGATTTTCAATACTCAAAAGAAAGATGCATTCAACTGATAGATTTTGAAAATCTACCGGGGGGGGGGTGGGGGGGAGGGGGGGGGTTACATGTATTTACAAGTAAAAATCCACAGAGTGAAAAATTTTCTTTGAAATGGGTCAAGCCTCATGAATTTGCATGTAAGTTCTGACAGTAGAAGTCAAAATAGCTTGAAAGCATGATTGATTTCCTATGAATTTTACCATTCACCCATTTTTAAAAAGTCAACAGCTATATCCCCTCTCTGTCAACTCTACCAGCTAATCCGTTTTATCAGGGGTTACATCTGTACGTTTCAAGAGATGGTGACATTAGGCTACTGAAGGTTGAAAAATGTACTTAAGAGATGTGTTTTACTTTATTCTGACACATGAATCCATTCGTCATGATTGATGGTTAGTCTTCCGATACATGGCATTTGAGTGTGTTTTTGTTCCAAGCTTAAGAAAGAAATGTTTTTGTCATGTTACCGAAATGCCAAAGCAAAACCTGATGAATGTTGTGGTGAATCCACAAAAGAAATAAACATCAGAAAATTCGGTTAAAGATATGTCACATGTATGTGTGTAATTAAAGGCTGCATTTAAAAGAGGAAAAAGTTATACCTTTTCATAAAAGCCACTGTTAATATTTTTTTAACTGGCACATGTCCAACACAAACAATCAGTTTGTACAATAGTTAAACAGTTAAAGATGAAATCATTCTAAGCCACAAATCATTTTACAGGTTTGTGAAGGTAAAGGGTGTGATTGCATGTTTTGAAGTCAATGGTTTTATTCTGTGTCTGGGCACAGTCAGGTCTCACTCACATTCCATCTATTCACTGGAACTGGAAATCTGACACCGTGTGGGATGCAACAGGGCTATATAAGACACTCTTTAGTGCAAATTAGTTTAGGTGCTTAGTTTCGACATTAAAGGACATCCTAACTTGCACAGATCTTCTCGCTCAGCCATGTCGGTCCGTCGCAGCAGTAAGACGTTCACCACTCGGAGTGTGTTGGGGTCATCTTCCTCTGGTGCACTGGTCATGAACGGAGTGGGGAGTTTAGGGGCCTCTTTGTCTTTTGGTGGACAAAACTACGGCAGTGCTGGGGGCTATGGTGGCCGCCTCTCCAGATCTTTGTCCACTTCATCTTTGATGACAGCTGGTCATGGTTATGAGGTCACGTTGCATGGCAGTGAGAAGCAGACAATGCAGAACCTCAATGACCGCCTGGCTTCTTACCTGGAGCGGGTATGGTTAACTTGAAATTGTAAAAGAAATTATATTTAAAAAATCTTAAAATCTTCTTCTAACGAACACTGATCAATGATTTTTAAAACACATATTTATTAAAAAAAATATATACTTAAATATGTTTATAATGCTTGTACGTGTCAATAGCAATAACAATCTTAAACTCTTTAAAAAATAAAACTATAAAATTATTCTACGTAATAAATATTATCTTGTAAAAGCCAGACTAGAAATCCTAAAATGATTTTTAAGTAAATGTTATAGCATGCTATATTTACATTCTGTCTAATGTATGGAACGATGCCTTTAATAAAACGTATTATAATTGTTAATTTTATTGAATTTTTTTGTCTGTTTTTAAGAAAAAGAAATGTAGCAAGGTTGTTCATTTTATTATTTAGTAACATTGGATTACTGTATGTGGATAGTTATTGTCATATTTTCATGTTTTTTTTTCCATAATCAGAAAATTCAAATAACTTTATTTCTGTAATTTTAAATCAAGTCTTAAAATTTCTGCATTTTCTGAAATCAAATGATGTAAGATTGTACAATAACAATTCAGTTACATTCATCCTTGAGATTATGTGGGCTGAACTTTTGCCTCGTCTCGTCTTTAATGATTTTCTGAAGATCTGTGCATGTGTTTTGTGTTTCAGGTGCACACTTTAGAGCAGGCCAACAAGAAACTTGAGCTGCAAATTAAGGAGTTCTATGACAAAAAGAGTCCGCTGCAGGGCAAAGACATGAGTGCTTATTTCAAAAGCATATCAGAAATCCGCACACAGGTAGAGCTGCTGTCAATCATCCCAAAGATCCACACCCTTGAAATGATTGAAATGGCATGTGGTGAACGATGCCTCACCTTGTGCCATTATGCCATGCTTTGTGTTTCAAATATCACACATACCACAGGGCAATCCTGTTCACACACTGTTAAGCATCCGTGTTAAACAGAGTGATACTTTCTCTTTTAAAAAAAAAAGAGAGGCATGATGTTGTTATGCTAATTTAAATGATATATGAACATCCACTGATTAACCCACATTTCTATTTTTCCAAAAGATTAACAGTCGTTATGTGGAGAACGCTAAGCTCCGTCTGAGTCTGGACAACACCAAGCTCGCAGCTGAAGATTTTCGGCTGAAGTATGTGATGTGTTACACCAACACTCAGATTTTCAGACTGCAGATTTCTTTTACATTTCAAATAAAATTACACAGAATGTTTAATTTTCAGTGTTAGTTGCTTCATCTTCAGGATTATTGTTTAAGAAATACCATATACTCCTTTTCTCCTTGGCTTTGGCAGGTATGAGACGGAAATGAATCTGCGTTTGATCGTGGAAGCGGATTTGGCTCGACTGCGGGGGGTTCTGGGGGAGATCAAACTCTCCGTTGGAGATCTAGAGAACCTGCTTACTGGACTGAAAGAGGAGCTGCTGTTCATCAAGAAAAACCATGAAGAGGTGCCTACTCAGTGCACCCTAACACATTTAACCAATTATTACACAAGAACAGTTTTTGGAAGAGTGAACGCTTCTTTCTTTTGCACAGGATCTGCATTTGTTGCGGCAGCAGCAAAGCGGTTCTGTTAATGTGGAGATGGACTGTGCAGGTCAGTCAAACATTGACAAGGAGCTGCAGGAGATGAGAGCGCAGTATGAGATGCTTATTGAGAAAAACCGCAGAGAGGCTGAAAAATGGTTCCAGAGCAAGGTGAGCCAGTAAGACAAGTTCACCTTCAAGAAAACAATATGTCAGGCCTAGCAGAGGCGGATGAACTTTCCTCTGAAAGGTCACAGGATTCTAAGATATAAAAAGAGTGGAATGTAATTCATTGTCTCAATGTTTTTTAAAGTAAATCCCCTAATAATGATTGAAATGCCAGCTGTCTGATGATACGCTTCAGAACAATGGTCTGTATAAAAGGAATGCGATTTGCGATAGTCAAGTAATCATTAAGTCTTTCTTTGTTGTAAAAACTTCCGAATATTTCGCATTTGTCTGGCTTAGACAACTGTAGGGGGAGGAAAGTATTTTAACTCAGTCTATGATAACATCCCAAAGTCATTATATACTCTCATGGTAATTATTAATTATGTTATGTTTTGTAGCAAATTTGTATGAATTCATTCCAATAGGGCCCTATGAAATCCATTTTTATCATCATATATTCCTCAGTCCTTTATCGGTGTCATTATTTTTAGGCGGAGGTGCTGCAGACTCAAGTGACCAGCAGCTACACTGAAATCAAGACCTCTCAGACTGAGCTCACTGATCTGAAGAGAACTTTCCAGAGCCTGGAGATAGAACTACAGGGGGTTCTCACAATGGTATATTCTCACAGGAGATATCTGATGATCTCTGCTTATTTTTCATTATACAACAGTTATTTCCGGTACTTGAATGTGATTGGCTGAGCAGCATTCCAAAAGCGATATTATAGGCACCTTGACTTTTTACTGTTCATTCCGTTTTTTTGTAAAAATCCAGTCATCTTAATAGGAATTCACACAATCGGGAACATCTTGTGAGATGGAGCAGATTTTGCAATCAGTGGGTCATGTGAATTCATCTCATTGACCAGCAGAAGGCTTCTGCATCAGTCATTTCAATAGGAATCCACTGATTCGAGTCAAGTTACTGTTTAATGAGTCACTGAACATTCAAAAACAAATATTCTTTGCCAGATAGAAGTGACTGTGAGCAGCAAATCATTAATTCAACCAATTAGTTCAGAATTGTGACTTTTTATTTCACAGTTCTGAAATTTTCTCACGAATACGAGTTTACTTCTTCTAGATTTAAGAGATATAAAATAAAATATATCTCAGAAATAAAGTCAGAATTGCAAGATATAAAATCGCAATTGCATGTTATAAAGTCAGAATTGTGAGAGATTAATTTGCAAATTTGTCTTTTTTTCCTCAGAATTGCGACTTTATATCTTGCAATATTTCAATTCTGACTTTCTAACAAGCAATTGCAAGTTTTTTCCTTAGAATTGGATTTTATAACTCTATAACTTTATAGCTTATATCTCACAATTCCATGAAAAGAAGTCCGATTTGTGAGATATAATCTTGCAATTGCATGAAAAAAGTCAGAATTGCAAGATAAAACATTTTTAATTTTTTATTCAGTAGTGTGGGCTTCCATAGATAGTTGTATGCATGCATTTGTTGCCAAAAATAACTAAAAATGTTGTGCCTAAAATGTAAGCTACTAAGTATTTATTTCTTATTTATTAAATGCTATAAAAACAGTTATGCTCACACTCTCAATCATGCTATTGAACTTAAGTAATTGAAACAGCTAGTGGACTTAACATGGGCTATAATAAAATATTTCCACCTTTTATTTAATTTACATTCTATGTTAAAACTCATTTTGCACAGAAAAACAATCTGGAGCAGAGTTTGGCTGATGTTGGCATGCGTCATTCGGCCCAGCTGAGTCAGCTTCAGTTGCGTATAGACCAGCTGCAGGAGGAGCTTCAGAGACTCAATGCCAACATCCAACAACAGGCTTCAGAGTACCAGATACTGCTGGACATCAAGATGAGGCTGGAGATAGAGATCGCTGAGTACAGGAGGCTGCTGGACGGAGAAGCTCACGCGTACGTAGAACAGATTTATTTTAGCTGTTTTAGTAAGTTAAGTTAGTGAGCTTGTGTGCTGTATCAGCTTTGAGACCCTGAGTATGTCATTGTGTCCTGTAGGACCTTCATAAGCACATCAGCATCTTCCACGACTAAAACTTCTGTGACAGAAACAGAAACTGTGACCAAGATGGTGGAGATACAGGAAGAGGAAGGTGAGTGAAATGAAATTCTCAGCCAATGCAGTGCAGAAATGAATGAAAACAAGCAGTAATACATATGCATCTGTTTGGTAAACCCTTACAGAGCATAACCCTCACCTCCAGCGCCGAGTGAAGGTCATTGTGGAGGAGATTGTGGATGGTAAAGTCGTATCTTCTTCTGTTGAGGAGAAACTCCAAGAAATTAGCTGAGAAGATAAAGCAACAGCAAAAAAAGAATAAAAAAAACTAATTGTAAACTAGAGTATAAAGATAAATGTTAACTCTAGGGTGACAATACGTTCTCTTTTACCCTGGCATACATATTATCCAAATATGCATACATATTATGTATGAAAGCTGTAGAAAGCATGTCAACAGGAAAACAAAACCAAATTATGCAATTTAGAAGTCTGACTTAGAGCAAAAGAGCTCTTATTGTCACCCTAGTCAATGCAAAGATTAAACACAATACCAGTCTTAATTCTGTGACAATAAATTGGTATTTTTGGGCTTTAATTTTTCTTTAATAAATATTATAATATAAAATGTGTTTATAATTAACAGTATAATTTTAGCATCTTATTTTTACTAGAAGTGTGGTGTTAATGTTGGTGTGTTTTGGATACGAGCCACTAGGTGTCGCAGTACGTCAATAACTCAGACGTGAGAGGGTGAATGTAAGGAAATTAACCAAGAAATGGTTAAACTGATGAAATTAAAGTAAATAAAAAAGGGCAAAAATGTTAAAAATGAAAATAAAAAGGTTTTATACAACATATCTAAATGTAGAAATGTACTTGTCTATAAATGCAGGATCCTGGCCACTAGGTGTCATAGTACATCTAGTGTATTTGTTGTGATAGTCATGCATGTCGTCATTCTTATATATTTGCACATTTGTATATACCTATCATATATCAAATGCTAAATTTACAATTTGTAAGGATGGAAATCACAGTATCATATTTAAGGGAATTTCATTTCCAGTTAAAAGAGAACTTTATTTTGAGTGGATGTTGCCATTTTGTGCCATATTTGAGTGCTATGAAAAACTATCAGTTAACTAATAAACATTTCAGGATATATTGCCTTATTTAAAGGGATAGTTAACCCCAATTTGTGCCAAACCGGTATGAGTTTCTTTCTTCTGCTGAACACAAAAGAAGGTATTGTGAAGAATTTGGGTAACCAAACCGTTGGACCCCATTGACTCACAAAGTATGGAAAGAGATAAAATGGATGTAAATGTGGACCAGAACCTGTTTGGTTATCTTCTTTTGTGTTCAGCAGAAAAAAGAAGAAGAAAAAGAAGAAGAAATAATTCAATTAGGTTTGGAACAATTTAAGGAAGAACTATCCCTTCACAATTTTTTTATTATACAATCAGAATCTCAAAAGATGGATAAATATATCAACATTAAAATGACTTTCTAATGTAAGCTTACTGGTAATCTCATATTGAGCAATCACGTGCTGAGCAATAAGAACTGCTTAAGTACCTGAGCTTGACTAATGCATGATTCTGCTAAATGTTTTTTCTTAAATTACAACACAAGTCCAAAGTAAGCTCAAAGGATAATACAATGATAAACTGTTTGGTTAATGGGTAAATTACTTTTAAAGCAGGTGTTAAAATAGTATACTTAGTATTTCTAAATGAGAGATAGAGCTGAAACAGGTTTTATTTTGTGCTCACAAGCTGTGGGAATTCAGGTAAAACATTAAAGTTGGTGGGGGGTGGGGTATGCCTGTTATATTCTTGCAAATATAGAAGGAATAAAATAAAAACAGTTCTCTTTACTCTGTATGTCTTGTGCATTTTATTGTTAACTGGTTTTGAAATATGAGACAGGAATTAAAACCTTTTTGCACAGTGATGAACAGAATCTTGGGTGATGTTCTAATATAAAGACTTTATTGCTCCTTGATAATGAAGATTACTAGTATTCGGAGCCGTGCATATGATATGCAGAGGAAAAACGTTTGGGGGCAGTTTTAAAATGGGCAGATTATATGTCATCACTCTAGCTTGTTTCTGATTGGAGGAATTGAATGTGTTACAATGATCTTTTTTCTTTGGTTAACATTGAGCTGAAGTCTTGAAATACTTCATCTTTATGAAAAGTTATTCATTTACATTACTTAATAGACATAATTGGGAGTACAAATTCACTGTTTTCAGGCCCCTGACTAAAAAGCTCTGAGATGGCATCAGTTGAATAAATGAGTCAGCAGTGAAAACTAGTTTAGTCAAGCTCATTCACACTCTCAGAATCCACACCTATGACAGATCCAGCATAAACACAGCTGCTCTGCCTCACAGACAAACCAACATGATTTATGCAGCCACAGTATTTCCTCATAGTCCTCAAATATCACTCCGTTCAGAAAGGAAATCTGTCAGTTTGGTTCTGTAAATCCTTGTTTGTATAGGGCAGACAAAAGAATAAACTGTATTTACAGAATACTGGGAATGCAGGACTGGGGATCATTCCAACAGTTTACATAGATTGTCCTATCTCTGATCACTTTTTTTTGTCTTTTTCTCTTATTCTTCATTACACTGCTCGGGTTAAATTTCAGACATTTTCTGAGGAAACCTCAAATTTTATCAAAATGAAATAGTACTTTGTGATGCATATGCACTATTCAGATCAGAAGTTGAATAATTGCGTTGACCAAGGCTGCATTTATTTGAACAAAAACAGTATGGTGAAATATTATTATTATTTAAGAAAACTGTTTTCTATGAAAATATATAAATTTTGAGCATCATGACTCCAGTCTTCAGTGTCACACAATCCTTTAAATATAAGTTTTAATGTTCAAGAAACATTTCTTATTAAGCAGTTTTTGCTGATTAATATTTTTGTAGAAACAATGCTATATATTTATAGGATTCTTTAATGAATAGAAAGATCAAAATAATAGCATATTTTTATATTATAAATATATATATAAATATATTTTACTTTACTGTCATCTTATGTAAACTTAATGCATCCTTGCTGAGTAAGTATTTAAAAGTTTTTTTAAGAATATGTTTTTTTTTTAATCTTGCCCCACTTTTGAAATGCAGTGTAAAACAATATCCACTAAAAATATGAAGCAGCAAAATTGGTTTTATAATAACTTACAATATAACAGTAATATTTCACAATATTGCTTTCAAATAAATGCAGCCTTTATGATCTTAACAGACTTTCAGGAACATTTAACATTTTTAATGTTGTTGAGAGAAGTCTCTTATGCTCACCAATGTTGCATTTATTTAATAGAATAGAATAGAAAAAATATAAATAGTAAAACTATTAAAAAATATTTATTAATTAATCTTTTTCTTTCATTTAATTTCTTAAATCATACTGAATATTTAATTTATTATTTATTTAATATTTTTCCATTTATTTATTTATCATAGCCGTTTTGGGGGGCCCAGAAAACTGGAAAATCTTGAGTAAACTTGTTATAAATCATCTGCTCTTTAATCACGCTTCTGAAACGTTAATCCTCTCAACAACAGATTGAAGAATCCACCCATGATTCTAGCATGAGCTGTGCTTCTGCATGACAGGTTCAATTCTGTGACAAACATGATCAGATCATGAAAAATGTAAATTCTGAGACCAATTATCACAGAAGGTGTGTAATACCATGCCTTTATGCATGCATTTAACCTACCAAGATTATATGTACACCCCCTTCTATTAACGCAACTGGTTATGCTTTCAATTCCATTGAAAGAAATCTCAATGCCTGTAAATAGTCAGTCAAGTCAAGAAGAGCTTGTCCGCCTGCACAAAGCCTACACCTGCACTCCATTGATCACCTTTGTGATGAAACTGAACACTGACTGTGAGCCAGGCACTGTCAACTAAAACACTCACAAAAACCAGTGCTTGGCCAAATAGGAGCAAATATGGCTAATAAGTGTGTACTTATTAAATAGATACTAGTACACATTAGAAATCACACAAGCATATTAAGAAAACATCTTTATCAGTTTAATAACACACGTGCTGTAAATACAGAAATGCACTGCAAACCGTCCATTTTCGTAAATGGTCTGTGCTACTTTGCAGCTTGTTTTTGAATTTGGTTGTGTTGGGAGTATTTGCAGCACGTTTCTGTTTTTTCAGTGCATTTTTTAATTTGGTTGTGTTGGAAGTATTTGCAGCACGTTTATGTTTTTTCAGTGCATTTTTGTGTTGTGAGTATTTGTAGCACGTGTGCTGTCAAACTGATGAAGATGTTTTCTTAATTTTTTTGTATTTGCATGCATTTTCTTAAGTTGTAGAATGTTTAGGTCTCTCAGCCACTGTACACTATTACTTATTTGAAATGTTATTAGTAAGTTATTTTTATTATTATTATTTTACTAGTAACTTTTTTAAATTGAACTTTCCTAGTGCAAATCTTTGCATCCATGTTCCATCAGCGTAAAAGACTTTCCAGAAGAAAGAAAGCTGTTTTGAAGTCAAATGCTCAAATATTCAATTAAATTAAATTCAACAGGATTGAAAAATAGCAGATATAAGGGTGTTGTGAACGTTATCTGCTTACATTTGGCCATATAGTGTATCTATAAGTAGATCTTTGATGCAGATTCTAGGACATTTACATTGAAACTCTACATTGGAGTTTTTAAAGAGATATGACGGTGGTAAAAAAATATATATTTCAAAGGTTTTGCATTCTCTTGCAAAACTTATGTGTTCGGTCAAAAAACTTTTGTGATAGAAATAAATCGAGGTGGGGTGAAAAATATTCCAGTGCGTTTGCGATATAGAATGCTCGAGGTAATGCATAATTTAAGAGAAGTTTTTTGCAAGCAGAATGTAACACTTTCATGAGATGTTTTTATTTTTTATTTTTAACGAGTGAACGCAAAGTTTTTCTGGGGAACCCAATACTTTTGCAAGAGAGCGCAAATGTTTCGCAAGCAAATTGAAACTTTCTTGGGGGAATGCAATGCTTTTTTAAGAGAACGCAAATGGGTGAATGCACCAATTGTCACTTCACAATTTTGTGAGAGACTGAAAACGTTTCTCCATTTAATGCAAACATTTTGAAATCTACGTTTTCCTTCCATCTAATATTTTATACCGTGCTGCATTAGTAATGTCTTATACTGTATTTACAGATCAACTGTAATAATGTGCTAGGATCCCAACGTGAAAGCGGGACAAGAAAGTACTCTTGTTATTTTTATGGTGCAAGATAATTATTCTTTTCATGCCATACCCAATAATCACCATGTGTGATTCAACCCTCAGTATCTCTAAGTCTGTGATGCACAGATATTATTTGAAATGAATTTGTGCAGATGTTCACCAGTGCTGCTGAGAACAGCGAGTATTGGCATGAAGTTTGTTGGGTGAAGAAAACAGGAAGCCTGAGACCGCAGTGAGTCATGAACCAGGATCCTGCAGGCGATAACAGGGTGGATACCTCAACAAAAGACAAAAGTCATTCAAACCTCTGAATCCTAGATAGATGTAATTCTAGCCACTTGTGCTTCATTCAGGGCAGGGCAGAAAGAGACTCATATTTCTTGCTACACTCTTAGAAGAGATATTTGAACTGTTCGAAGATCTTCAAACCTGTTTCTGACCTACAGTAACATGAATGATTGTATCACTGTTAAAGATGCACATTTTCAGAAACTCATGATTATGATCAAAATGTTGTTTTTCTGTTTACAAGCAAATTTCCAACAGGCTTTATAACAGATTTCTTACTACACCTAATATGTTTTTAATCTACACATAACCTTTATATACAGATTTTAACAAAGCGATTTAAATAAAACCTTTTTATTTTTTCCTGTTTTCATTCATTTTCATATATCTGCTCTTATTACAATAAATCAGCTGCTAACTGTAAGAATTTTAAAGTTTTTGGTGCTGTTCTCACAAGTAAGTGTATAAAGATTTAAATCCCATGTGTGAAACAGGAAAACAAATGTGAATTATTTTTACAGTATTATATTTATCTTACATGGTAACCACATGTGTTTATCATTTAAATACAATGTGCATGTAAGTTTTGGCTACTTTTAAGCAACAGCAGAATAGACTTTGAAAGACTTTGCAAACAACACAGGTCATAGGGGAGGCTATGCAAAAAGCAGATCTGGAAAGAATTCACAGCATTTTGTTATGTTACAGCATTATTCCAAAATGGATTCAATTAATTGTTTCCTCCAAATTCTACAGACAATACCCCATAATGACAACGTGAAAGAAGTTTGTTTGAAATCTTTGCTCAATACTTTGTTGAAGCATCTTTACAGCCTCAAGTCTCTGAATATGATGCTACAAGCTTGGCACACCTATTTTTGGGCAGTTTCTCACATTCTTCTTTGCAGTACCTCTCAAGCTCCATCAGGTTAAATGGGATGGGTGAATGCAAATTCACCAAATGCAACATGTTGATCCTGGAATAACATTCCAGTGAACCAATCCAATTAGAATTGAGGGATACGTTTTTAGGAATTTTCCATTTTGGCCTTACAACAAGAGTTGGGTTGCTTCTACACCCTTGTTATTCAACCATCATATCACTCTGATTTTAGGGATAAATTATGGGAAGGGTTAGGTTAAGGGGTAGAGATAGGGTTAAGTTTATATTTTTGGACAATAATTTTGATCCAGGATCAACAAAAGATGTTGATCCAGGAACATGTTGCACTTGGCAAAACCACGGTGACCGATGAGCGTCAGTGCACAGCCATTTTCAGATGTTCAAGTCGGGGCCCTGGCTGGGGCACTCAAGGACATTCACAGAGTTGACCCATATCCACTCCTTTGTTATCTTGGCTGTGTGCTTATGGTTGTTGCCCTGTTGGAAGACGAACCATCACCCCAGTCTGAGGACTATCTTTGTACAACGCTGCATTTATTCGAACCTGACTAGTCTCCCAGTTCTTGCCACTGAAAAACATCCCCAGAGCATGATGCTGCCACCACCATGCTTCACTATCAGGATGGTTGGCCAGGGAATAAGTTGTGCCTGGTTTCCTCCGGGCATGACGCTAGGCATTCAGGCCAAAGAGTTCAATCTTTGTTTCATAAGACGAGAGAATTTTGTTTCTCATGATGATGGAGGCCACTTTGCTCATGCTGCAGAAATGTTTCTGTACCCTTCCCCAGATCTGTACCTCGATACAATCCTGTCTCGGATTCCTTCAGACAATTCCTTGGATTTCATGGCTTAGTTTGTGTTCTGACATACACTGTTTACCTTGGGACCTTATATACAGGGGTGCACATAAGTGGTCCGCATGCGCGACCAAAATAAAAAATGCGTTATATAAATATGTTCTGACAGTGCATTTGCGTACCGACATGGTTGACAGCTGTTACAGTTTTTTTCGATTGCTAAACGACCATGAGCACAACTGGAGCTACATGTGCAAAACTCTAACTACAGTCTGCACTACCAACAGTCACCTGAGCTAAACAGTTCACATCACCTGCAAAACTCATTCCAAGCAACACAACTCTTAACACATGGCTCAAAACAGGCTCAGTGCAGCCAAACACTACACACAACCCTCACTGAGATAACACACGCCGTCACTCAGAAAACACTGAGAGGAGAAACACCACACACAACCCTTCGCTGAGATAACACACGCCGTCACTCGGAACACACCGAGAGGAGTAACACCACACACGACCCTTCGCTGAGATAACACACGCCGTCACTCGGAACACACCGAGAGGAGAAACTCCACACACGACCCTCGCTGAGATAACACACGCCATCACTCGGAACACACCGAGAGGAGAAACACCACACACGACCCTCGCTGAGATAACACACGCCGCCACTCGGAACACACCGAGAGGAGAAACACCACACACGACCCTCGCTGAGATAACACACGCCGTCACTCGGAACACACCGAGAGGAGAAACACCACACACGATCCTCGCTGAGATAACACACGCCGTCACTCGGAACACACCGAGAGGAGAAACACCACACACGACCCTCGCTGAGATAACACACGCCGCCACTCGGAACACACCGAGAGGAGAAACACCACACACGACCCTCGCTGAGATAACACACGCCATCACTCGGAACACACCGAGAGGAGAAACACCACACACGACCCTCGCTGAGATAACACACGCCGCCACTCGGAACACACCGAGAGGAGAAACACCACACACGATCCTCGCTGAGATAACACACGCCGTCACTCGGAACACACCGAGAGGAGAAACTCCACACACAACCCTCAGTGAGATAACACACGCCGTCACTCGGAACACACCGAGAGGAGAAACACCACACACGACCCTCACTGAGATAACACACGCCATCACTCGGAACACACCGAGAGGAGAAACACCACACACGACCCTCGCTGAGATAACACACGCCGCCACTCGGAACACACCGAGAGGAGAAACACCACACACGACCCTCGCTGAGATAACACACGCCGTCACTCGGAACACACCGAGAGGAAAAACACCACACACGACCCTCGCTGAGATAACACACGCCGTCACTCGGAACACACCGAGAGGAGAAACACCACACACGACCCTCGCTGAGATAACACACGCCGCCACTCGGAACACACCGAGAGGAGAAACACCACACACGACCCTCGCTGAGATAACACACGCCGTCACTCGGAACACACCGAGAGGAAAAAACACCACACACGACCCTCGCTGAGATAACACACGCCGTCACTCGGAACACACCGAGAGGAGAAACACCACACACGATCCTCGCTGAGATAACACACGCCGTCACTCGGAACACACCGAGAGGAGAAACACCACACACAACCCTCGCTGAGATAACACACGCTGTCACTCGGAACACACCGAGAGGAGAAACACCACACACGACCCTCGCTGAGATAACACACGCATCAAACACCAATACAGAAAATACAAGCTTTCATCTTTACAGTTTGAACAATTTCAGTGACTTTATACAAAATAATATTTTCTTCAAAGAAAGGAGTGACATTCTTTCACATGATTTATTTACATTTTTAGAACATAACTCTAAGGTAAATGAAAATTAGCAGTTTGCTTCAATAGTCTGTAGTAATTTACGGAATTACAGTAATGAGGAAAAAAAAGTTAGAAACTAAAAGAACATACTGTAATTCAAACAAATAATTGAGGGGCTAATCCTGAAATTGCAATCAGCAGTGTTTGAAAGGCACAAGGCTGAAATCTATTCTGTTTTGAATGTGTGGTTCACTGTTCTGACAGCAGTGTGTTAGCATTTGAACAAAGTGTTGTGCAGGTTGTGGTTAAAGTCATGGGATAAGTGTGTAGAGTTTTGAAAACTGTGTTCAAGCAATGAAAAACGAACTAGAGTTTGGTCCACATGAACTGCTGCTGTGCAGACTGTAGTTAAGAGTTTTGCACGTGACTCCAGTTGTGCCCACTGTCGTTTAGCAATCGAAAAAAAAACTGTAATACACAATTACCATTTTAGATCACAGACTGTACTATATATGTTTTATTTTCAACCTGAAAGCATAAATCTAGGCTATATTATGCCGTTTTAGAAGCACAATGCAAAACTATGACATTCATCCACTGACGCTCTTTTAATCAGCAGCAGCGCTAAATCCGGAAGCGCGTATACTTACTTGCCGGCTACCCGCCAAAATAAAAGCCTGCTGATTTTAAGTTTGAATATGATGATGAAAATGCTTTTAATGTATTTATTTTCAGACTCTTTTATCCAAAGCGACTTAAAATTGGGGATTACATAAAGTGATTCTTCTTAAAGAGGCAAACAAAGAAATTAGTAGTAAATATTAGCATTTTATTTTTAGTGTGAGGACCAACCAAATCTCCAGGTTCTCTTATGAGAACCAGGCTGAAAAAATGATGTGCACCCCTGCTTATATATACAGGTGTGTGCCTTTCTAAATCATCTCCAGTCAACTGAATTTACCACAAGTGGACTCCAATCCAATCCCAAAATTTTTGAAATGTCTCAAGGATTATACAGGATTCAGGATGCACCTGAGCTAAATTTTGAGTGTAATGGAAAAAGTTTTGAATATGTTCAAACACACACACACACACACACACACACACACACACACACACACACACACACACACATATACATTTGCTAAGATTTCAAACTTATTAATTTTTTAGAATCTGGAGAAAAATTATGCTATAATTATATACCATAACAAAATGTGGAAAAAGTGAAGCGCTGTGAATACTTTCCGGATGAACTCTAAAACAATGCATTGTTCTATTATAGATACTCTGCACGTATCTTTTTACTGCTATGCTATTACAAGACAAGAAAAACCAGTTCAGTCTTTAAAGTTTGAGTTTCGGATGAATCCCTGTATGTGCCGGACAGTGTTTTCATTGTCTGTGAAATAATGACTGTTTATGAAAGTTTTAGCATCCCACATATGACCAGTAATGTAACTGCTTTCCTTAATTAAGATATCAATACAATACAATGGAGATTTTAAGTATTATTTTACCAGATCAGGTCATTTTGCAATTTGCTGATTATTATTAATACTGCTATCTAAAATATGGAGCAGATTTATGACTGTGCCACACCCTGTGCAAAGAAACACAAAACGTCTGCAACACATAAGCAGCGAGACTAGAAGAACCATGTTATAAAGTCAAAGGCAAAAATGATCGAATAGGAAAAGAAAAAGAAGATGTAGGCTGCTTTATTCACAGTTTTTGATTAAAGTCTTTGGTTCATTCAGCAGTATACATCTTTGTACATATATCATTTTTTAATTTGAAAAAGTTCCTCATTCCTTGAGAAACCTAACTGTAATGACAATAAGGGAGAAGGTGATAGTAAGAAATTTGAAAAGTATAGATTTATTTTATTTTTTTTATAATTGATTTATTATATTTTTATATTTAAATTATATGTTTTTGCATTCATCCGCAAAAGTTTTTGTTACCCTGATAAACTGCAGTTTTGTATTCTTTGGAGAGATTTCGCAAAATGATGATGGAAAATGATATGAAACCCCTAAAGGGACATGTTGATAGATTGATTATGAGATAGGAGGAAAAAAATATTTCAATGTTTTTGTTTTCTCTCAAACATGTTGCATGTGTTCACTTGCAAACTATTTTATGGATTATTTTCCTCCCATTTCATATTATTTTATAAATGCTGCTTTATTTGTTACATATAAAAAAATAGGTTGGAGGGAAGTCTATATTACAATGTTTTTGAAGCAGCCTTAAAGTTCCCTTTCGAGAGTACTCTCGTACTGCGTAAGCTAGCTTACGCTATGGAAAAGGTCCCCTTTTCTCAAGAATATGAAGCCAAAAATTATCCTTAATTTTTAAATAATGTAAAACGCAGTGCTGCAGCACAGCAGACCCAAGCGAAGCGGCTCGTGCGCTTATTGGCTGTGCTGCGGCAACTGCAGCAACCTATGGTGAGGCAGCAGAGAGGAACGAACCAATGGGGGCGCTTCGCGCCCATTGGACGTCAGAGCGCGCCAAAATAGGCGTGGCTGGAACTATATAAGCCACCGCTTCACCATAGGGATCAGATTTCATCTCCTTCAGCGATCTCACCTGCACTTCGCTGTCTTCTCCGGAGAAGCCTCTACACGCCGTCGAAAAGCCTCTCAGCGGGATAGCACTGCAACGCAGATCTGAGGACGCCGGCTCGTGCTTCATCTCGACGCCGCCTTCAGCACTCGCTTCCTGCTGCGCCATCCGGCGTGACTATATCCTTTACAAAGCTAGTGTGTTTGCCGCTGCATCACACTTTTTTCTCCAGAATTCGAGGCGTTGTTTCAAATGCCTCGGGCCTGCGCTTCCTGCCGAGGCCCTCTGCCCAGCGAGGACCGCCACATCATCTGTGTCTCCTGCCTGGGCCGCGAGCATGCTGAGAGCGCACTCTCCAAGGGCGGCTGCCCTGAGTGCGACAACATGGCTATATCGACCCTGCGGGCTCGATTAGCTCAAACCAGCCACGATGCTCCACCCGCTCCGCCTCTTCTCTCTCAAGTGCCGCGTAAGAAACGCCGCGATCAGAGAATGCCTGAGCACACTGCTACACGCGAGCTCACGCCGGAACACTCCCCGCGTGCCTCGCCCGCTCTCTCTCCTTCGCCTGTCCTCTTCGTGGACGAGCAGCGCCAGTCCCTGCTCACCAGCGCCCCCTTCTCCTTTGGAGCGCCTGAGGCGGAAGAGGACAGACACGACAGCCTTTCTCTCGCCGCGTCCAGTAGTGAGGAATGGTCGGGCTCCATTGCGGACCCCCCCCCCCTCTACAGCACCCAGCTGCACCGGACAACGCGCTGATATCGACGCGGAGCTTACTCGCGTGCTTACAAGGGCTGTCAGCGACCTTCAGCTCGACTTGTCTCCTCCAGACGAGCCCGCTAAAAGCAGGCTGGACGAATGGTTCTTGCAGGGGCGCCCTTCGGCCCCTCCGCAAAGAAACGCCCCCTTCTTCCCGGAAGTTCACGATGAACTCACGAAGTCGTGGAAAGCCCCATTCTCCGCACGCTTGAAGACTTCTGTCTCGTCAGCGCTCTCCTCTGTCGACGGCGCCCGAGACCACGGTTACGAGAGCCTCCCCCCTCTCGAGGAGGCTATTGCTGCACACCTCTGCCCGCCCTCAGCCGCAGGATGGCGGTCGAAGCCTGTGCATCCATCCAAGCCGTGCCGCACCACCTCAGCTCTCGCTGGCCGAGCTTACACCTCCGCTGGTCAAGCTGCTTCGGCTCTACACACCATGGTTGTGCTGCAGGTTTTTCAGGCCAGACTTCTCCGTAACCTGGACGAGTCTGCCCCAGATACCTATGACTTTAAAGATCTCCGCAGCGCTACTGATCTAGCCCTGCGTGCGACAAAGACCACAGCACAAGCGATCGGCCGAAGCATGGCAAGCCTCGCTGTTTTAGAGCGACACCTCTGGCTCACGCTCACGGAGATGAAAGACGCCGACAAATCCGCCTTTCTTGACTCACCTATCTCGCCTTCCGGCCTCTTTGGCCAGTCGGTTAAGGGTTTCGCTGAACGCTTCACTGAGGCTCAGAAAACGTCACAGGCAATGAGACACTTCCTGCCGAAACGCTCTAGCTCTGCTGCGGGACGCCGTAGAAATGCGCCGCCCCCTCAGACCTCGAAGCCATCACAGCCAGACTTACAGTCTCGCCCAGCGACCAAAACCCAGCACCGCTCTCGCTCTACGAGCCGCAAACCGCCAGAGAGACGGGGACCTCGGCCCAGGATTGTGCTGAACCCCGAGCCTCCGAAGCCCTCCTGACCTTCGGGCTGAAAAGACCGTGGTTAAGTCCCGCTGCGGCCGGACCACCACACAAGAAACCTCACATGCTTCCTCCAATCCCCTCACTAAAGGCGGTTGGAGATGTCTATACTGCAGTAAACGAGCCTGTTACAATGCACGCACGCCTGCACACAAACGCCGTTTTCACGGCGACCTCAATAAAGCACAAAAAGAGCTTTTTCTATGTAGGCAGTGTGCCCACTACACAGTACGCACCCCTACATGTATACACACTCCCCCAAGTGTCACAAAGACACACTCGGGTCTCCTTTCATGCCCACCTTCCCGCTCGCGCCGGAGGTGCTCTAAATGTAGCGCGCGTGCCCACTTCTCAGTGCGCAACCCTACAAATAAGCGCTGTCACCACAGTGTCACAAGCACAGCATACTCGAGCTACTGGTTCCCTCATAACAGGCGGCCAGTGCCCGAAGCACATTCAACCCATAGCCGCACGAGCCGCTGCATGGCAGGCCATCCCCGGCATATCAAATTGGGTTTTGAATATAATAAAACGAGGTTACTCGCTCCAGTTCGCTCGCAGACCGCCGCGCTTTCGCGCCGTGGTCGAAACGAAAGTGAAAAGGGAAATGACACACGTCCTTCGCGCCGAACTGATAAACCTTCTTGCAAAAGGGGCGATAGAAACTGTCCCCCCTGCGCAGTGCGAGTCAGGCTTTTACAGCCGCTACTTCCTCGTACCAAAAAAGGATGGCGGTCTCAGACCCATCCTAGATCTCAGATGTTTGAACAAAGCGCTTATGACGCGATCGTTCAAAATGTTAACTACCAAACAAATACTCGCGCAAATTCGCCCGAGGGATTGGTTTTTCTCAGTGGATCTGAAAGACGCTTACTTTCACATGCAAATAGCACCCCATCACAGGCCATTCTTGAGATTCGCCTTCGAGGGGCAGACTTATCAGTACATGGTTCTTCCATTCGGCCTCTCCGTAGCGCCCCGTACGTTTACACGGTGCATGGATGCCGCTCTCGCACCCCTGAGAATGCGGGGAGTGCGAGTATTGAACTACCTCGACGACTGGCTAGTTTTAGCCCATTCCGAGGAACTACTGACGACACACAGATCCTGGATCCTCAGCCATTTAGAATGCCTGGGTCTCACGATCAACACTGTCAAGAGCGCTCTGTCTCCCAGCCAGAGGATTTCCTTTTTGGGGATAGACATAAACTCTGTGACATGTACAGCGCATCTGACGTCACAGCGCGCTCTCACTATTCAGCATCTAGCCGTGTCGTTCAAAGCCGGGTCTCTTTACCCGCTCAAACGATTTCAGGAAATGCTAGGTCTGATGGCATCAGCCGCTGCGGTTCTCAAACTGGGCCTGCTGCGCATGCGCCCACTACAGCGCTGGCTGAGAGACCGTGTTCCAGCGCGCGCCTGGATTTCCGGCCGCGCGCGCATCAGGGTGACCCACGGCTGCATCACAGCTCTGGCCCCTTGGAAAATAGCCAACTGGTATCAGTTAGGCGTAAGCACGGGCGCTGTCTCGAAATGGAAAGTAGTCTCGACAGATGCATCCAACCTCGGTTGGGGCGCCCTGTACAAGGGCAGGTCTGCCTCCGGCCTCTGGTCGAGCCCGGAGCGACTGTTACACATAAACTGTCTGGAGATGATAGCGGTCGAACTATCCCTGAAAGCTTTCCTCCCATTTTTAAAGGGCCACCACGTTCTGGTCAGATCAGACAGCATGTCAGTGGTGGCCTACATAAATCGCCAGGGTGGTGTCAGGTCAGAAACCTTGCACACCCTGACCGAACGTCTTCTGACATGGGCACATTACAATCTGCGCTCGCTAAAGGCAGCGCATGTACCTGGCATCCTGAACCGGGGCCCGGACATGCTTTCCAGGGCGAATGTTCCCCCTGGGGAGTGGTCTCTTCACCCACAAACGGTTCAGTTGATGTGGAGCATCTACGGCAGGGCAGAGGTCGACCTCTTCGCCTCAGAAGACAACGCTCATTGCCCAATATATTTTTCAAAGAGCAGGGACGCGCTGGCCCTTGATTGGCCCAGACGCCCGCTTTATGCCTTCCCACCGGTCGCGATGCTACCGCAGGTCATCGATCGGGTCAGGAAGAGCAGATGTGCTATGCTGCTAGTAGCCCCACTCTGGACGACCCAACCTTGGTTCTCCGAGCTGATGCAGCTGTCCAGTACAGCCCCATGGCCAATACCGCTGCGGAAAGATCTCCTCACGCAGCTGAAGGGTGCGCTCTGGCATCCCCACCCCGAACTTTGGGCCCTTCATGTATGGCCCCTCAACGGGTACCCGGGAACCTCCCTGAGGGAGTGTTAAAGACCATTACGGAAGCCAGAGCGCCCTCAACCAGGCGCCTGTACGCGCAGAAATGGTCAGTGTTCTCCACCTGGTGCGGGACACGGAACCTAGACCCTCACTTATGTGACGTGACGGAGATACTCTCCTTCCTACAGGAGCGTTTAGATGCGGGCAGATCCCTGTCTACGCTCAAAGTGTATGTGGCAGCCATTGCAGCTTCTCATGCTCCAGTGGCCGGCCTATCACTGGGAAAAAACGAACTGGTCATTCGTTTCCTTAAGGGAGCTCGTCGGATGAACCCTCCCCGACCCCCTTCAATCCCTTCCTGGGACCTGTCTACGGTCCTAGAGGCCTTAAAGGGCCCCCCTTTTGAACCGCTTCAGTCTGTCGATATGAAGCTTCTTTCGTTCAAAACCGCTTTTCTACTGGCTCTGGCCTCAGTCAAGCGAGTGGGGGATTTACATGCGCTATCTGTAAGCGCTGACTGTCTCGAGTTTGGGCCTAATGACTCCAGAGTCATTCTCAGACCAAGACACGGCTATGTCCCCAAGGTGCTCTCAACACCGTTCAGAGCGCAGGTCATCTCGCTGTCAGCCCTTTCCTCGCAAAGCGACGAAAGCAACGCGAGCTTCATCTGCCCCGTCAGGGCTCTCAAAACCTATATTGCGCGCTCCGCCTTATTCAGGAGGTCGGACCAGCTCTTCATATGCTTTGGTGGGCGCACCCGAGGTCTCGCCACCACGAAGCAAAGCCTATCGCGATGGATAGTAGACACTATCTCGCTGGCTTACAAATCTAAAGGCCTTCACTGCCCGTTCGGCATCAGAGCCCATTCCACCCGAGGTATGGCCTCGTCATGGGCGTGGTCCTGCGGGATACCACTGGATGATATCTGTGCGGCGGCAGGCTGGGCCTCTCCGTCCACATTTATTAGATTCTATAATCTGCAAGTCCCTGCCCTGCAGGCCAGGGTACTTTCTATATAGACGTGCTAAGCCTTATCACGTCCCCCTTTTTTCGTTCCCTATATAAAGCTCACTAAGGTTGGCTGTTGGGACTGGGATTTCTCCTGCTATAAAGCCCCGGGCTCTCGCCTTGGGCTGTGACAGGTCGAAGTTCCCGAGCACGCACGGCGTTTTACATTGTGTTCCCATAGCGTAAGCTAGCTTACGCAGGACGAGAGTACTCTCGAAAGGGAACGTACTCGGTTACTAGCGTAACCTCGGTTCCCTGAGATGAGGGAACGAGTACTGCGTAACCTGCCGTGCTATGTGCTCGGACCGGGTGATCGCTTCAGTCGATTTAAAACCTGATCCCTATGGTGAAGCGGTGGCTTATATAGTTCCAGCCACGCCTATTTTGGCGCGCTCTGATGTCCAATGGGCGCGAAGCGCCCCCATTGGTTCGTTCCTCTCCGCCGCCTCACCTTAGGTTGCTGCAGTTGCCGCAGCACAGCCAATAAGCGCGCGAGCCGCTTCGCTTGGGTCTGCTGTGCTGCAGCACTGCGTTTTACATTATTTAAAAATTAAGGATAATTTTTGGCTTCATATTCTCGAGAAAAGGGGACCTTTTCCATAGCGTAAGCTAGCTTACGCAGTACTCGTTCCCTCATCTCAGGGAACTGAGGTTACGCTAGTAACCGAGTACGTTTCTCAGCATGTCACTACTTTTACTAGCTAACGCAAATATTTTGAGTGTGAATGGAAGGTATCATAGGGGAATGCTATCACCTCCTGAAAAAAAAGCTATAGAAACCATCACATAATTTGTAATGGTTTTACTGGTTATAATGGTTTTAAAGGAAACTCTAATGGACCCTGTGAGTTTGTTACTGGTAATTGTTTGCCTATGTGTCTACATAATAACACACTACATATATTTTTTAATGGTTTTAATGGTTAAAAAGTGATGGTTTGTAGTGTTTGCAATGGTATTTGTAGTAGAAACCATTAGAATTTCTGTGATGGATCTATAATTTTTTTCATCAGGGACGTTTCATGAGTAAAAGCAAATGAATTTAAATAAATGATTTCCTCCCATATCTCTCTTAGTGCATTGCAGATTTTCTATTCTCCTCTTTCATCAGTAGAAAATTCTCACAGTAAAAGGCTGACTTAAAATTCATTAATAGATTAACTCCTGCATGACATGCTTACAAAAGTGTGCACATAAACATGTCCTTTAAATCGATATGCTCACGGTCTTGCATTAACAAGGTGATCTTTTAATACAGGAAAACGTTCTCTAAATTTGTGATTAAAAATAGAGCAAGAAAGAACTTGTTCGGAAGCAACGCATATGGATCAAATAAATCTTGTGATTCAGTATCTCATGAAATTCACATCATTCTACACCTTATAACTGCAGGCACATTCACTCAGTTAAACGCGATTAATCACTTGATAGATAGCCTTCACTAAATTCACTAAGCACATAGTTTTCATTTGATTGTGTAATGATAGCTATACAAGTGTACATAGTAAGTTTGTAAATGTGTTCAAACTAGCAATTACGCTACTGATGTATCTTAATGCAGCAGCCTTTTCATTGATGCTTAAATAGCTGCTGATAGAAATTAACTGGTTGAATTGCATGGTAATGCTTTCCAAAGCAATGCTTT
The DNA here is from genome assembly GCF_963082965.1 of Carassius carassius. NCBI lineage: Eukaryota > Metazoa > Chordata > Actinopteri > Cypriniformes > Cyprinidae > Carassius > Carassius carassius. The sequence goes on along the minus strand of NC_081798.1, from coordinate 3,104,558 downwards.
AGCTCTCATTTTAAACTTTCATACACATACGAGAATTTTGGGAGATAAAAGTAAAGACTTCTGGAGTGGTGTATCTGAGTAATGGCTTAAGCTCTCAGAAAAAGACTGTTACGCAAGACGGTTAGCACCATGCAAGTATGTCTCCAGATGGCTCTTGTGCAATTTAAAAGTTCACTTTGGAACATGTATCTCTTCCTCTATGTTTTTTTTGTTCTGTTCATATTTGAAAAGACAAAGGGAGGTCTGTTCTGGGGAAGCTGTCAGCATTCCAAGAGCAAGAGCCCATTTCACTGTGTGGTTTTAGCTCACTGTTTATAAGTGTTTATCACTTCCAGCACTCTGTTGCTTAGGAAACCCCGCTGGCAGGCGCAGGTCATCCTGTCAGTGTGCATGTTATGAAGCCTGTAACACAAACCTTATGGCAGTAACATGAGACCCTGTGCAAACATGCATGGGAAAATCAAGGTCTACACATCAAAACAATCACATCCTGTGATAAATGTTGCAGTTTATATATGCATTCATGTTTTAAGATAAGATGTGACTTGGTGTTTCTTGTCTTTGCACATACCCCTGGGCTACGAGCTCTCATTCAGAGCTCATTCCAACAATTCATATTATTTCACCTGCCAGATCCTCTGCCTCTAGGCATGTTGGGCGGAGAGTGAAGTTTTGAGTTCATACTCTCCCCTCACCCCCTCCTCCGTCTCTACCTCCACCCACCCCTTACCTCATCCCACAAACATATAAAAATCAATCAGCCTCGTCTGTGCGCCACATTCCCTCTCCTTCCAGCAAAAGACTATCTCCTCTGCACCCCAGCAATGACGTCCTTTAGCCGCCAAAGTTTCATGTCTTCTGGAGGGGGTTTAAGTGGAAGCTCCCTGCGTGGTCCTTCTGTGGGAAGCATGTCTCGGTCATCTGTGATTGGTGGTGGAGGTGGTGGCCATATAAGCGCCATGCGTTCTGGCAGTGTGTATGGGGGTGCAGGAGGTCACGGGGTGCGTATCTCCACCGGGGCAAGAACCTTTGCAGCTGGTGGTGGTGGCGGCGGTGGAGCCAGCTATGGCTTTGGTAGTGGCGCTGGTGGTGGAGCAGGGTTTGGCTATGGTAGTGGCGCCGGAGGAGGCTTTGGAGGAGGTGATATGGACCCCAACGTGACTGTCAGTGAGAAAGCAACCATGCAGAACCTAAACGACCGTCTGGCAACCTACCTGGAGAAGGTGCATTCACTGGAGAAGGCCAATGGAGATCTCGAGCTAAAGATCAGACAGTTTTTGGAGAACAAAACCTCACCTGATGCGAGAGATTACTCTGCCTACCACGCTACAATCAGCGACCTGCAAGATAAGGTACTGCTATTGTAAACGTCTCGTGCACAAGATACTGTTTTCATAGCTGCAGGATTAAGGGTGTGGTCAAATACTCATTGAGTTTTTTGCACATCAAATTGAAACAAAGCCATACATTTCTGCCATGTACCATTATGGGTTACCTCCCAAAATGGGTTCAACAGACATATCTTTGCATGTAGATCTTATTAATGCATATTTGAAAGCTATGCATTTGCAAAATCATAATTATTTGTCTCTGACAGATCCAAGATGCCACTCGCATCAATGGGGGAGTCTACCTGGCCATCGATAATGCAAAATTGGCCACTGACGACTTCAAGACCAAGTAAATGCAAACCTACAGTGTATGCAACCCTTATGCTTAGGGGAAAAGTTACTAATAAGCCACTCTGTGTGATTCATTCAGGTATGAGAATGAGTTGGCCATGCGTCAATCTGTGGAAGCAGATATCGCTGGGCTGAAGAGACTCCTTGATGAGCTGACACTGGCAAGATCTGACCTGGAGATGCAGATTGAAGGCTTAAAGGAGGAGCTTATCTACCTCAAGAAGAACCACGAGGAGGTAAAAACCTGTCAAATTCAATCATGCTGTTTGATTGTTATCAACATGACAAGCAAGATCTTTTGATCATGTAAAAAAACATATGTTCCTCTGACCTTGCCATAAAATGAACTAACAAAGCAGTCAAATGTGATGCTGATAAGCGCTATAAATTTCAGGGAATGTGCCTCAGGGGTCACACATCATCTCAAGTTCTTCTCTTTGTAGGAACTGGCATCTATGCGTAGTCAGATGACTGGCACAGTGAATGTGGAGGTGGATGCAGCTCCTCAGCAGGATCTGAGCCGTGTGATGGCTGAGATCCGAGAGCAGTACGAGGGAGTCAGTGCCAAAAACCAGCGGGAGTTAGATTCCTGGTTCCAAACCAAGGTAAAAGAGAGCACAAGATTAGCCAAGTTTTGGTCTTTGGTGAGGCGTAACTAAACTCTGATTGTTATTTATCTGCAGTCAGAGACACTAACTAAGGAGGTGACTGCCAATACAGAGACCCTCCAAGTGTCCAAGACTGAAGTCACTGAGCTTAGACGCACCCTTCAAGGGCTGGAGATCGAGTTACAATCTGAACTCAGTAAAGTAAGTGTTTTAAGATCCATCTATCCCAACATTTTAAGCCATTCTAAGCTGGTTTTAGCTGGTGTAATTGGTCTCCAAGCTGGTAATTTGCTTGTAGATATTTGTATAAATTGCCAAACCCCTCTGAAACCAGCAACCTAGACAATCCTGACAATGCTTGGAACCTGATAAGAAAATCATCTTAGGCTGGGTTAAGTTTGGCAGGCTGTTTTTTTACCCAACATATACTTATTATTCCAGTCTGTGCTAATAAATACCACCTTCTCTCTATTCTACAGAAAAGGTCTCTTGAGGGAACTCTTGCAGATACAGAATCGCGTTACTCCATACAGCTGACTCAGCTGCAGGCTCGTGTAACAAGTCTGGAGGAGCAGATCGTTCACCTCAGAGGTGACATGGACAGACAATCTCAGGAGTATCAAATGCTGTTGGACATCAAGACCCGGCTGGAGATGGAGATCGCGGAGTACAGGAGACTGCTGGATGGAGGAGCAACCAGGTAGGAGATGCTGGAAAACTGATAGTGATCCTGCAAAATGAGCGTTCTCATTGGGTTTTTGCCATTTCTGAAGACTTTCTCTTTTTTGTCAGTTTCAGCACTACTGGTGGGGGAGGAGGAGGAGGAGGAGTAGTGAGCTCTACTAAAACCATCACGGTGAAGACCATTGAGGAAGACATTGTTGATGGGAAAGTGGTGTCAAGTACTACAAAATAAACACCAAACATGACTGTCACACCAGTTTTCAGGCCTTCCACTGTGATCCATTTTTTGAGAATAAAATCAGTGAAGCCGTGGTTTGTGTCATGTTAAATCTGTTTACTGTTTTAAGTCAATATCAAAGCATTGTTTCTGAAAGGTTGGTGATACATTTTGAGATTTGTGCTTGCAGTACAACAGGCGTGAGATTGTCATTTAAAAAGAGAGCTGAAAATCAGACAGAAAAAAAAAACTAAAACTAATTCACATTCAGATAATCATGTTCATATCTACTAAATGTAAACTCCCAATTACTTCATTAACTGTGTAAGTGTGCAATACAGAAGGCATGAGTAAAACATGTGGTGTCCACAGATGAAGCGTGTTTTTGAGGAGATTAGTCATCTCGCTCATTAACATCTACACTCTCGCTGCTCTCCATGATCTTCCCATCCACGACGGTTTCCACCACTGTGATTGTTTTGGTGACAATTTCTAAAAACAGACAAAGGAAGATGGTTAATTAGCAATGCATAACAATGCTTCATAGTTGTGGAATATATATCTTTTATTTTAAAATAGTCACTTACTGTGGGACTTCCTGTAAAACAGATAGAGAAAGAGAGTTGGTGTCAGTAAAGCATTTAAGAAGCGAAAGAAGTACACTTTTTAACTTCAAATTCAGCATGCACTAAATCACAAGATATTAAATTTCAACAAGATTCAACAAGATATTCAAGAAATAATTTTCTTGAGCATTACCTCTCATCTCCATCCAGCAATCTCCTGTACTCTGCAATCTCAAGCTCCAGTCTGGTCTTGACGTCCAGCAGCGTTTCATACTCTCGCTTGTTGTTGCCAATGTTAGCATGAAATTGACTAAGCTGTTGCTCCAGGCTGCTAACAGTAACCTGAAGCCTAGCCAACTGGTCCCCATAACCGGCCTGTGTTTCCTCCAGTTCACCGTCAAGAGCTGACCTCTGTGTATAGGCATTACATATATATATATATATAAACATATCTATATATGCATATGTAGACTGCATTTATATACATATATAATAATAATAGTTGTTATAATGATTGTTATTTGTTATTTGCAGCAGGGAATAATTACATGGAAACAAGTGCTAATAATCTTTTGAAACACTATCTCTTGTTCTTCTAAACATATAAACCACAGGAAATTACAGCACATTCCCCCTTAAAATTTTAAAGCTGGCAGAGTGCTGGTTGGTGAACTAGAAGGGGTGAGGCTGGAGCAAAAACAGCCTGGCACAACACTTTCTGCCAAGATATGTTGCCACAGACTTGGAAATTATAATGCATTGCTTCTTCCCTTTAACCTACAAGTCTATGAGGTGCTGAGAGTATAGAAAAGCAAGTTTTGCCTTGCAAATAAATGTGTTATTGTAGGTGTGTGCAGGTTTACCATGCTCTGATGGGTCTGCAGTTCAATCTGTAGTCTTTGTAAAGTGTTTGTGAATTCCTTCAGCTCTATTCTGCTGTTCTGAAGATCTTCATTTTGTGTGACCACCTCCTGTTGCACTGTGGCCATCTGCAGCCAACAAAAACAACTATAACATCACATGCATGCTATAAAACAAATTTTTCCTGTTAATTACAGACTAAGTCGATGTGATTAAAACTGAAAACTCAAATGCACCAAATCAGTTATTTTCAGAAGTGTAAGACCTTATACACTGAAAAACTGCAACATTTTTTTTTAAGGCAAGTGGTTTTAAGGTCATTTATTTTAGCTACATTTAAAAAAAAAAATAGTCAAGTAAATTTGTTTATTTAAACGTAGCAAAAATAAATTGATTGCAACCACTTACCTTAAAAAAGTGAGTAAATGCAATGAATTTCAATCAGTTTGTACTTAAGCTAAACTGGTTATTGTGTCAAAATTGTACTTACTGAAAAGACAAATTATCTAGAAAACCTGAGTAAATGTTTCCACATTACAGTTATTTTTAGGAATAATTGTTCTTAAATAAATATTTAAATTATTGACTTTTTTTTTTGATAAGAACTCATTTAAAGCCATGATAACCTGCCATATATGTACTTTGCATTTAAAAATAGAAATCAAGAACTGGTTAAAAGTGCAGGGATTCAGTTTCAATGTACTGAAGATACCAAAAATAATACTAAAATGTAATAAAGTCACTTAAGTACAGATGCATTTGTGGTTTTAACTTCACCTTTGTCTCATACCAGGACTCCAACTCTTCACGGTTTTTCTCAGTCACAGCCTCATAGTGTTGTCTGATCTCCGTCATGGCCTGGTTCAGATCCATAGAGGGTGCTGCATCCACACTAACGTTCACCTGACCTCCAGCCTCAGCACTAGCCAGAGACATCTCCTGAAAAAAAAAACACATATCAGAACATAGAACATTAGAACACAGAGACAGAGACAGGTTGTATTATGAATGCTGACGTGGCATTAGATTTAAGAGGAATAAAAAAGAAGTGGGAATGGTGGTATGAGCCAAGTCTTTTAATCCCAAACATATCTGTATGATATGAGGAGAAAATGAGCTTCTTTTGTTTATTATGCAACATTTTATCAGCTGTAAATTAGCAAAACTTTTTCTTTAGCTTGTGCCTGAGTGCATTAACACATGAACAGAGACCCAAGAGGCCTAGAGATATTACTGTTTAGTTTAAAATGATGTAATGGAATGGAAAACCCCAGCAGAGCAGGCAGCTGAAGAACAAGAGGAAAAAAGGAAAAATTGAAGGAAGGAAGTAACGCTCTGAATGACCCTATTTTTCTGGTGTGGAAACGGTTATCTCTGAAAAAGTTGATTATGGGCAGCTCCAGAACTATCCAGAACCAGAAACATTTTCCACATTTAAATAAAAGACTTTAATTTTCCTTTCATTCAGTTTAGAAAACATACTGTTTGGGATCACTATGATTTATTTTCACTATGATTTTGTGATACTTTTTTCATCAAGCATGCATTACATTTACTAATAATGCAGTAAAGACAAAATTATATTTTAAATAAATGTTGTTTTCAAACTCAAAAGCTGTTCATCAAAGAGTCCTGAAAAAAAAACATTTAGATTCTAAGCAGTGCAACCATTTTCAAATGCAATAAATTAGGCCTATGTCTGAAAAATCAGGTTTGCAATCACATGGAAATTGTTTTAAATATATTAAAACGCAAAACACTAATACAATATTTCTGTTTCTACTGTATTTTGGACAAAAAGCAGCACTGGTGAACACGAAATTTTATATAAATGTTTTAATATACTCATGGTATGCAACTGAATCTACAAGTTTGTGTATCACTGTGTAATATAAGGTAGTTTTATATCTGGATATGAGTTACAGGTTTTTGAGAGCTGTGCTGTGTTCAGTTTGCACCAGGGTGTGTGCCCGTCTGTTTGTGGAAAGGCTGGAATGTGAGGAGTGGTGGATTCTCACACTGAGAAAAGATCCACGTCTAATTTTGAATTAAATAGGCCTTTTAGAAAGCATAAACAAACAGAATCCTTATTTGTCTTCACAATGTCGGCACGGAACCGCACAATGGACTTCTAGGGACAGACTCCCAGAAACTGAATGTTTACACTTACAGCGATTTGCAGTGTCAAAGAAACAGCATACATTTTCAATAATAGTTGATAAAGAGCAATATTGTATCCCCTTGCAGAATCCTCCTTGGATCGCAAAGAGGTAGCAGGCCAAAAATGCATTTGCAATAACTTCTAGATATTATATCATATGTATCGCAAATTGCAATGCAAATCAGTCCAGTTTTATCAGTCGCAGTAATTAATGGTGGTGAAGTACTGTAACTTGTATATATGCTAAGCTAGCAGTCTAATCACCTAGCAGTACGCAAAGGTATAGTCTAACCATTTAGTTTGCAAGCTGACTTAAAAATATGTAGCCTAATCTAATGGTGTGTGCACACCAAAAGCGAAGCAAATATTTGCATCGCTCTAGATTAGGCCTACCCGCGGGATGGTTTTTTTTGGTGTCACTCACGTGAATAAAAAAATAAAAATAAAATAACATCAGTTTTCTGATACAAAGACGAGCCATCAAGCTCTTTGCTGATTGGCTTGCGCAACAACGCGTCATGAAAATTTTCTGCTCGAGAAAAATTTCAATTTTTCAATTTGCACGGATGACGCAAATGAGGCGAATATCGAGCCAAACGTGTCTAAATAACACTTTAGATTAGGGAACACATATTCACTTGCTGTTTACTTAGAGTTTCCCTCAATCAACTCATTGTTTGCTGCTTTTGATAGTAACTGAGCTACAGCAGTTGTTGTGGTGGTTTTATTTAGGTACTGTTTAGGTAGAATAAGCCGTTAATATGTGCTTTGTAAGTACTAAAAACCACCAATATACTGCTAGTAATATGCATAACCAACTAGTTAAAAGTGAATGGTGTTCCTAATCTAAAGTGTTAGTTATAAATGGTTTGTTTGAACAGCTCTGAGTCTTCGCAGGAATTGCATCACCATACCACATCACCATGGCGATATTTACTGTATACAGTAGGGTGTAAATGTTTCCAGGTAATTTGTGCTTATATAACAGCTTTGTGTAAAACAGGAATCAGTCTGTGGGTGGAATATCTGAATGACCAGTCGCATGGGCAATGCCCTAAATAGAAGTCCTGTCATGGCAATATTACTGGTGTTTACATGCTAGAATTGGCTCTTTAAGAATAGATAATAATACACTGTGGCACTAAACAACAATGAGCTGATATTTCTGTTTATTTTTGATTCACTTATTTTTTAATGAGACAGAATGGGCATATAACCACACCGAAGACTGTTCAGCAAGACAAAGATGGGAAATATGTGTCATATATCGTACCTCCTCGTGGTTTCTCTTCAGTATGATGAGCTCCTCGTTCAGAGCCTCAGTCTCTATCTCCAGATCCGACCGTCTCAAGATAAACTCATCCAGAAGTTTCCTCAGATTGGCGGTGTCGGCTTCAATGGACCTACGCATGGCCAGCTCATTCTCATACCTGCGGTGATGGTTCACAGAATTAATTTACCTTTAATTACCAATTAAAACAATTGTAAGAAATAAATATTCAGTTTCTCACTTTAGCTTAAAGTCATCAGCAGCCAGTTTGGCATTATCCGCAGCCAGGATTAATGTGGCATTTTCATGGGAAGCTAATTGAATCTGCCAATACAAAAGAGAAGTTAGGTGTATTATAAAGATGGTTATACACAAACAGCGGCTGTCAATGATGATTTTTTTAGAAATATACGCCCTCAGAACACTGAATTCCATATGAGAAGAAAAAAAGTGGATTAGTCTATTGCACAATAAACATTCTGGCACCTGGAGTCATTTTATTTTTAGAGGTGGCTGTTGGTGTGGAATTTAGTACAGCCACAGAATGTGGAACAAAAGCCAAGTCTGACAACAAACCTGTTCAGTCTGTTTCTTAACATATATTTGTCAAGAGCCATCGCAGACTAATCAGTCAGTGAATATATATAAATATATATACAGAGCTAAAACAAATACAAATGCCACGAGCCAATTAGTGTTCTGTTGTCAGTGTTAGATATAAAATATCATAGTATTAATATTTGGATTTGTTAGATTTTCAGTTTAATGATGTTATGTGCTTCTGTGATTGTTTTATTCGTTTATTAAATTTCCATTTAGTTTTAGTGTTAGTGTTTAAACGTATATTTTAATTTGTTGACGAGGCAAAGTGACACTAATGTTTTTTTTTTTAAGTTAGAATTTAATTTATAATTTAGGTTTATTTGAATTATTGACAATAAATCAAACTATGTTTTTAGTTTCACAGTTTACTAATGTCATGCCTCAAATAGCATGTCAGGTCATACTCTTGGTCCGAAAACTCAGAACTCCTTACTCGATTCTGAACTTACTTTGTTCTTCAGGTCCTTGATGGGGTCCAGGAAGATGGTGTTGTCGAATGTGACATCAGGGCGATTTTCATACCGCTCTCTGATCTTCTGCTCCAGCTCAGCGTTGGCCTTCTCCAGTGAACGCACTTTCTCTAGGTAGGACGCTAGGCGGTTATTCAGATTCTGCATGGTGGCCTTCTCGTCAGTGGACGGGTCTAAACCATCAGCTAGGTTGAAGCCCCTTGGTGAAGAGGGTGATGCAGAGATCCGGGTTCCTCGACCACCGGCTCCTCCATAAACACTTAGGGTTCTGGAATATGGGTAAGACATAGTGCCGTCCTGGTTAAAGTCTCAAGCGTGGAAGTGGGAAACAAGACACAGAAGCAAATGCTTGGCTGTGACTGTCAGTTTCAAAACATCTTTTAAATAGCTGTCTAGGATGTGGGAGGGGATGTTTTGTTTTCCTGTGAACAGGTGGGTATGAACCCTTGTTCTCTAGCACCTAAAGGTCAACATTTTTTATGCCGTTCAAAGTCAGAATGTGACATTTCTTGTCTTGGACTGAATTATCAAGAATTTTTATCACAACATTTCCATTAATCTGAGAAGTAAATGTTTTTTTTTTTAAATGAACACACCCAGGTGTTACACATGGTCAAAGGTCTTGTTGAATGTCATCACAATAGATCTCTATCATGGCCTACAGTATCAGTGAATGATTGCTAAAAAACTGAAGATTGAAGAACTGGAAGGGCAACAGAAATTTTTTGAGAGACAAATTTTAGCCATACTGTAATAAAGTATTTAAATCAGCACAAAAAAAAAAATGCAGAAATTAAAAGAATAAAAAAAATACTGTATATTATTTAATAATTGTGCTCATTGACTGAGATGAGTAAACACTATTCCTTTTACCAATAAAATGCAGGCCATTTAAGCCTAAATTTATTTGATCATAAAACATCCTCACAGGCTATTATTACAACTTTACCAAAAAGTATTGGGTAATTTTTTATTTAATTTAATTTTGTTTGTTTTGTTTATGGTGGCATGTCTTTGACTTACTACACTTGGTTAAACCTGGGTCATTCTAGTCCACAGGTTAAAGCAATCTCCCACTCACAAAGGAACGCGATTTCAACGGAGGGGAAATGCTAGTCTGGCCACCCTGCCTGGGTTATCTTATTTGTGTTTCTCACTGCTCATATAGGGTTAACAGTTAATTCTGGATATTCATACACTGAGGTTTCACACTGTACACTGCTAAACCCTGGTTAACATTCTTATTTGCATATTAGCTGTGTTAGTGTCATTGGACGAATTAAGTATGTAACATGTTTATAACGGCACTAGCACATGCTGAATGGACTTTTCGGTGAAATATCCACCCTTTTTCTTTCTGTAAGAGCAGCATTTGTGATTTCTATGGGTCTAGTTTTCGTCTCATCCTTGTCCAGTTATTTTTAGCTGTACAAACAGCTTGTTTTGCTGCTTGATATTGAAAACTAGTTTCCCTTACCATATTATTTAATGTATAATCTTAATTATGAACACACTGGTTGTAGTGCAAATAGTTTTACTTTTTATTGCACAATTTTATCCTCCTCGTTATTTTTGTATAGTGGCTAATGTGTTCCTGTAGCTCAATGGGTAGAGCATTGCGTTATTAAGCGCAAGGTTGGGGGTTCGATTCCCCGGGAACACATGATAGGTAAAAATTGATCGCCTGAATGCACTGTCGCTTTGGATAAAAGCGTCTGCTAAATGCATAAATTTAAAAAAATTTAATGAACCGGAAGTCTTTCCCATAGGCTTACTTCCATGCTGAAGATAAAGGTGGAAAAAAGGTAAGATGAAATTAACCCCTTCTATACTCCAATTCACATGTTTTCCATCAATATTTGACAATTTCCACTTGACTGCTGAGGCGGTGTCTCGTGACTGTCCAAAGCAAGAGAATATGAGCCACACCGACCGGTTATCAGTTACTAAGCATCTAGTCCCAACATTTTATCACCACATCGTTTCACACTGCACTAGTCTGACACTGCAATACAGAGTTACAGTATTAAGCCAAAGCACTGATAACCCTGCTCTGGAGCAGTGTTTCGTAACCCCGGGTAAAAACCATTTCTCAATTACAAATGTGAAATACCTGAACACCTGATTGTGTGCACCATCACTAGTAGGTTCAAAAGGTAAACAAGCGTGTTTTTGAATGAATAAGTGCATCTGTCAGACCATTTATTTTATCCTTCAGATCACTTAGTATCACATCATTAAATAAAAATAAAAATCTTGAAATGTTAAATCAGTATCACCTAGTACCATTCAGACCTTTTTTCATTCTCTAAAATTTTAATTACATATGTAGGGTTCTACATCTGGTAAAGCAGCATTCTTAAGCATATCATCTTCTCATCTTGACGTATCTTTATGAGGGCTCAGGTACATTCCTATGACAGCATAAAAAGATAAGAACAACAAAAATGTATCTAAAATATATCTACTGTTGTGAATTCTTTATATATAAATCTTCATTTTTAATACTTTCATTTTATATCTGGTAAGAGCTTGTATTATATGAATATGCACTGTACAACTTCTAGTGTTTGGTGTATGTGATGCATTATTAATTCATATGGGTTTGTGTAAATGATGACAATTTTTAACTGAACTATTCCTTTAAATAGGTTTCAGCAGAAGTAATCCTGACACATAGTTTCATGTGAACAGATGCCGCTCATTGATCACAGACCAGTGTGAACAGGTGTCTCAGTGATTCATTATTAGATTTAGGTGGATGGTGTGTCTGGTAAAAAAAAGAAGAAAAAAAAAAAAAAACCTTATATTAACAAAAACGCTTCCTCAGTACACTTCAATCAAACAACTGCTCAGACATGCATGATAAGAAACAAATAAATGAAAGGGCCTGAAAAGCTGAGGACAGAAGGAGGTGCTTGACACAGAATATGGTGTAAAATAAGCGTATAAGAATGAGTTCATGGCAGTAGCTGTGTCCAGTACATAGGTGTGCCCGATGCCACAGTAGAGGTGTTTAGCCACCAGGTGATGCTATGTGACAATCATTCATTTTGTGTGCTTTTAAGTAAGTTAAATCAAAGCACTGACCTGATGGAGCATGTCAATGCTGGAAAATACATGGCCAGCAATGAAGAGAGAGACTTTTGTGGTTCAGATGGTATTTATTGCAGTTATGCCTTTACTAGCTGTAGCGAACTGGAACATGTGAAGCAACATGGGTCCGTTCAAATTGGTATATTACTTTAATATTAACATTAACAAACAATCAAAATGTTTTACCTTCAGGTGGTCAAGTTGGTTGTTTGAATATTGTGAGTTATCAAACAAGTTAAGGCTGGAATATAATACACAAACAGATTACAATACACTTACCGTTTTTGACAAATTAAAACAATACGTGTTCTAAAATATGCTCAACATATCAAACATGTTTAATATCCTCTAGCTGAATGTAATCAAAATCTGAAGCTAAAAAAGAAAAAATCAGCAATTTTCTCTGAAATCTGTCAATTAAAATCTGCAGACTGGCTCTGACTTTTGGCATCTTTCTTTAACTTATCCAGACTGTAAATCAAGGCAAAAATCATATATTCCTGCCATTATGGTAACACTTTATGTTGATAGTTCACTTTAGACATTCTAATAAATTAATAACTACAAGTCAGCTAGCAGTCATTAGAGTATTAGTAGACTGTCTGCTTACTTTGATGTTCCCCCAACACACATTCTACAGACAGTAAAGTCAGTTAAAATGTTATTGTGTTTTTTTATTTATAAGGAATTATGCAGTACAAATGATTTCAACACTGATAATAGAAGCTATTTTTTTGGGCAGCACATCAGTATGATTTCTGAGAGATTATGTTACACTGAAGACTGGAGTAATGATGCTGAAATTACAGCTTTGCACGAATAATTTACATTTTAATTCTAATATTTGTGCATTTTATATTATTATATGTACATATTATATATGTATATTTTATTGTATTTATTTTATAGTATATTTATTTATTTATTTTGTCTAAAACATAAAAAACCCAAAACTTTTGAACAGTAGTCAAAAGTAGAAGCACGTTTTGACTTCTTTTGGAGATAATTCATGTTGGTAGAGGAAAATAAATGTGTGTTTACTACATCATAAATATATAAATTATATAACATATATACATCTCCATGCCTTGAGTTCCTTAAGTCTTCTTTGTGACATAACAGTCAATTCTGTTTAGCAGGGAGTTAATTTCTAAATTCTGCTACAGAAAAGCCACAACTCAACCACAGTAAAGGCAGACAAATTAGAGAGACTCTATAATACAACCGTCTGTTCCCCCAAGGGTCATCCTAGTTTGTCAGCCAAAATCTCTGAAGAAAACCCTGCAGGTGTACACACAGCACGTGCTCGCTACAGCTGAATACATTACAGCGAGAGATGCCAGCCAGAGAAAACAGACTTTCTTTTGTCTCTTCAAATCACACTCCCATCAGCAGTCACACCTTTCACAACAGGTGATAACATGGTCACAGGAGTCATCAGACGTCTGACATGGTGAGAACAGTACATAGTATCTGTCTGCATGCCAGGTATCTCTGATGCAATATGACTTATGATAGAAACCGGCAAAGCTAGGAATCTTATATGTCTTGAACATAACAATAATAGGGTTACTGTTGCATACAAGGACAGAATCAAAGAGGAAATCAGCAGTTACACACTTAGCAAAACATCCACTAGCAAATGTTGACCTTGTTGTCATGGCTTTAGTGCATGAATGGGAGATGATTTCATGGACAAGTTCAAGCCGTAGTCTCATGGGTGTTAACATTCACTACATGACTCTTATTCATTCAGGTGATGCTAACACAGGCACTGTGGGTTGTTACACAGTGAGATCGTGTTTATCGAGGGAGAACATTTTACACTGTTGAAAAGCCAGTGGGTGAGTTGAGTCACATCAACTATTTCAAGAGCAGTACAGATATCACCTTGCTTATGAGATTGGAAGTAAAAGTAGTTTTATGTGACTTTTTGCATGTCCAAGACAGTGTTCTGTAAAGGCAAAAATTATTGTGTCAGTTGTATGTCATGTCATTTCAAGTATATCTGCATCCAAAATAAATGCACACTAATTTATGTATTAGCAAGAGTGGATCAACTTACTTCTACGTTATTTGAATTCTCTGCCATTCAAACTATTTTCATTCTGTAAAATCAGCAACATGAAATATATCAGCAAAAATATTTGTGAAAAACAAATCTTCAGAAATCCACTTTTTCTTTCAAGGAAAATCTTTTGTATCTTTGTTCTTTACTAAAAGAATTATATCAGCAGAGGCAAGTACTTGACTGTGTTTGAATTTCTCATGTTTTTTCTCCATCACTTACACTGAAATAGGAAATACACAAAATAAGAATAAATAGATTAAAGCACCAATTCAGGGGAAATGCATTTCAAATAGCAGGATGAACTAAGCTTTTAAAATGAAGGGGACCAAAAAATGTCCAGCTTCAAGCATAACACAGAAATGAATCAGAGTTTGATCAAACATAACAATAAGGATGTTCTCATGGGCTACCAGAATAAAATAATACACAAACTATATATGCTGTAATCTGCTGTGGATATAAAACTATTATTATATAATGTATTTAAGGCTTGCCTGTCTAAAACTTACCTACCAATTAAACTGGGGCATTTTTTCCAAAGAGGCGAGGGAGTGCCTTCTCAAAAAGAAGTTGACTCAGCAGTTAAAAAAAAAATCTATAGAAATTTGATCAAATTAAGTCATGTTAAGAGTGTTCAATTTTCTGTCAGCAGTTTACAATGGACAAATAATAAAGAAGTAATTAAACAAACAACTTAAACATCGCCACTTTCAATCACATCATTTTATTGCAATTTTATTCCACTTAAAAATGTTTATATTAACATACTATTTATTAAAACATCTAAAAATATATTAAACTACAGGTTGTTTTTTGTTAGTGTGAGACTGTGCTGTTTCTTGGTCCTAAATGCCAGCAAAGCGTATTTTATGTGTCATTTATTTGACACGTTTCAGGTCATGGAGAACTATATTAATGGTGATTAGTTGAATCAGGTGTGTTCGGTTTTGGGAGATAAGACATTGTGTGAGCAATCCATTTGTGTGTGTGTGTGTGTGTGTGTGTGTGTGTGTGTGTCGTTGCATATGCATGATGTCATAAAAAGCTATTTTTTTCTACTGGGTGCTACAGGAGGCTAAGTACCCTCTGACTAAAGCAAGTTCATACTACAAGTTGTAATACTATCATATTGAGATCACTAGAGATAAGTTTGGAAAATGACCCAATGTGTACAGAGCTTTAGAGATTTCTAATGCACGTGTTTTTAAGCAATGTGGTTGTTGTTTTTTTAAACACAACAGCTAATCAGAGGTGCTATTTTAATTATAGAGACTTCTATTTCTAAGGACAGTGGCATATTTTTGCATACACATGGTTTCAGATAGCTTTAAATTGAATCATGTCTTCTGTGCACACACACATACAGACGTCACACACAGATTAGTCAGTGAGACAATACTCCACCTGACATCTGCCTGCTCCTCATGACCTAGTCTATTTGGCACTAATCTAGATTATATCACTATGATGTAAACTATCAATCATAGCTCAACCTATATTGAACTAGATTAGCTAGAATAAAAGAGTCTACTGTAGAATATAGTGTCAGTGAGAAAAAGCCATTTTAATGCCTGAATTAACATTAGTGATCCACTATGCAGAAAAGCTATTTTTTAAAAAATATATATACAGTATATATATATACTGTATATATATATATAGTTTGTTTGGTTAGTAAACATGTGTTACAGTGACCTTTGTATCTACTTTCTTTTTCTTTATATTTTTAAAATTAAAATATTAATATATAATTTAAAATTCCATAGATATGTAATTCTTTGGTCTGAAGTGGGTGGACATCACAGTGCATTTAAATTTTTTGACCAGAATTAGCACTCTAATTGACTCTAATTAGCACTTATCTAGACTTTTGATATGTTGTAAACTATTACAGGTAAATGAAACAATAATATCTTAACCAAAATTAGAATTAGAATAGATTAAATATGTGATAATAATTGCCTCTACCCATGCAGTGACAGCAGGCTATTACCTGGTGCTCGCCTGGACAGAACAGCCAATTTCATTCATTTTCATGAGTAATAATAGTTACCAACTCTCCCATGAGCTCTTTGAAGACAGCTTAGAGAGAGAGAGAGGTGAGGTGGAGCTCTGTTTATACAGTGAGTGAGAGTGAGAGTCACCTAGACTAAAGACTTCAATAGAGGCAGACTTGAACACGAAAAAGAGCCAATCAAGCAGATCTGAAGTCATGCTGATGCATGCTAGTGCTAAAATCTCTAAAAACTATTTTACACAGATTTCTGCAGTACTTGATTCTTAATGGTCAAATATTTTCATATAATGCCCTCCAAATTGAAAAATTGCCCCAGAAAACTGATTTCATACTGCTGGGTTGTCTCTTTTATCACTCTGTAGCCATGTTGAAATAATACAATTATTTCAGTGCCAATCGATTTTTCATTTAATTAAAGTTTCCCTGGGTTCTGGTAACCAACTTAGGGTTTAATTTATGATAATAACTCACAAACATGCAATTTGCAGGAACAAAGTTTCATAATATCTGTTCTTAAGAAAATAAATTATAACCCCCACCCACCCACCCCTCCTCTCTCTCCATTGTTGATCAGTGAAGTAAGCAAGCAAAGTTCCAGATGTGACCTGTTAACTGGGTGGTGGTGCAATAGTCAGATGATGTCACATCCCCCCCAGGGAGCCCACAATCATAGCAAATCCTCTGCAGGCATCAACAGACACAAAACACATGCTTACACACTTAAAACCTTACATGTGTCACCACCCATACCACCTTGAAAGGGACTGAACAGCGTATCTTAACATAAACTACAAGAGGTAATTTTGGAAACCAATCTTTCATGTTCCTCCTCACCCATTATTGCTCATACCAATGAAACCACTCCATTTATCACTGGTTCTTGCTCTCACAAACAACTGGAAAACCTTAGGAATTGCATAGCAACAACCTGGTAACCACAACATACAGTAGTAATGTGAAAGAAAGTTGTGCACTCATAACAATTAGGCTCAGCCTGATCTTTACACAAAGAAAGGTTTATTTTACTATTAAAAGACACAACATTGAATGATAAGCAAAGATTTGTCAGAACCTCATAGGGATATTATGGTATGAGGATCAATTTCTGGATTTATTAATATTAAAAAATGCATTACATTTAAAATGTATGCATATAGTAAAAAAAATATATAAATATATTCTAAGATGGGCCTGTTTGAATATAATAAAATGATTTTTCTGGGACGTGTCAAATAAAAATGGATTATTTTCATCGTAATTTGAATTATTATATATTTGTCAACAAAATCAAAGTCAAGAGCAACCAAATGAATTGTATTTTATTTTTTATTAAAACAAACAAGTGCAATTAACTTGGGACATGTTTTAAAATAGATTTCTTAAAGATTTTTTTCTATACAATGGACACTCTTACTGGTTAGTGAAGCACTTTATGTGCAAACAGAAACACGGTGCAAGTGTTCTCATGGTTTTAAATGAAGACTTTCTTTCTAACATCTGCACACTGAGAAAAAACATTTGAACTCTCTGTAACTCTGATGTTTGGTTGTGAACAAGGTTTATGTTCACTTATTTAAAACTATTCCGTATCCTCACATTACTTGTTTAGTGTCTTTGTTTAATTTCAAAGAGACTGACAAAGAAAGGGAAAACTGCCACACATATAAACACATGTATGTGTGTGTGAGTGTGTGTTTGTCTCAAAGTGTCCGCAATTTTGTTGCACTCCCTTCATTGAATTCTCAAGGGTGAGGACATTGCAATCGTTTATAAAGACGCAGAGACATTCCTTTGCAGTTTTAGGGTGGAAACTGAACTCTGGTCCTTGAGTCTCAGCTGGAGGTTGCAGAAGGGTCTGGCCCACACAAACACTCCTTCGCCCCTCCCGTCCACAAAATTCAGGTCCCGCCCTCTAGCTTCATCTCTATAAGAGGACCGAGATGAGCTTGAAGGCACCACTCCTCTTCAGGACAACTCTAGCAGTTTCCTGTATTGCCCTCTCTGCATTCTTCTCATCTCTGCATCCATCCATCATGTCGGTCTATGTTCATTCGTCAACCAGTTCAGTTCCCAGGACTGTGACCTCAAAGTCCATTATCACCAAGACTCGGGGTAGTTCGATGGCCTCTCCGCAGAAAGCCTACAGCGTCTATGGAGGTAGTCTGGGAGGAACCACCCGCATCTCTTCCTACAGAGTTGGTGGTGGTGGAGGATATGGTGGAGGATACGGTTTTGGTGGAGGACACAGAGGAGGATACGGCGCTGGAAACTTTGTTGGAGGCGACAGTGACTTGGTCAGGCTGAATGAGAAGGCCACCATGCAGAACCTGAACGACCGTCTGGCATCCTACCTGGAGAAGGTGCGCTCGCTGGAGGCTGCCAATGCCACTTTGGAGAGGCAGATCCGTGAGTACTATGAGAAGAAGGGGCCGATCGCACAGAGAGACTACAGCCCCTACTGGAACACCATCAATGACCTGAAGGATAAGGTACAGTGATGCCTGAATGAATATGCCACATGATTAACAAATTGTTAGTGTAATAATACAGTTCAGGTAATAGAGAATGCTTGCAACCCAATGCATTCTGCATTATCATATAAAAGATTCCAATGTCCGAAACATTTGGCATGCAACACTGCAGTTCTGTAATGAATTCATGCTTTAAAAACTGCATATTTTCTTTACAGATTAAAAATGCTACCATCAACAATGCCAGCATCCTCCTGCAGATCGACAACTCTAAATTGGCTGCTGATGACTTCAGGATAAAGTAAGTTCTCTTTGGCATCTTAAAATAACACATTTCATACATGATTGGTGGGTTTATTCCTCATCCTGCTTCTCCATCAATCAGATACGAGCACGAATTGGTAATGCGTCAGACTGTGGAGGCCGACATTGCTAACCTGCGCCGCTTGTTGGACCAGACAACCCTAACAAAGGCTGACCTGGAGATGCAGATCGAGAATCTGCAGGATGAGCTGGCGTTTATGAAGAAGAACCACCAGGAGGTTTGTAGTAACTTGCATGTAGTGTTTTTTTTTTTTTTTTACTTGTGAATCTAATCAGAGACCTGATGCTGAAGCCTTGTGGGTTTACAGGACTTGGCTGCACTGAGGTCACAGCTGACAGGCACAGTGAACGTAGAGGTTGATGCTGCTCCTCAGCAAGACCTGAACAGAGTTCTGGAGGAGATTCGTGCTCATTACGAGAACATCATACAGAAACACCGCAGGGAACAGGAAGACTGGTTTAAAGACAAGGTAAGACTTGATCTGCTATCAAAAGCCCTGATTTCACTGAATAATAAACAACCTATTCCAGTACTAGTGACTCGGAAGTCAAATAAAAATACAGTTTAGCTTATGATATACAGTACTTGAGTTCATATTGTGTGCGTTTCTGTTTCTTTTAGACGACAGTGTTGAACAAAGAAGTGTCCATCAGCACAGAGACCATACAAACAACCAAGACACAGATCACAGATCTACGACGCACCTTACAGAGTCTGGAGATCGAGCTACAGTCTCAACTCAGCATGGTGAGATACAAGTGGAAAGCAGGAAGTTTAAGGGGTAGAGCGGGAGATTACATTATCTGAACCAAAGTTCAGAAAAAACATTACTTAAGAGGTCAGGGAAGTATACTGAAAGATGTACAAGAAACAGATAGAAAAGAGGGCGAGTGTGAGATATGCCCAGAATGCATTATTTAATAAAGCCCTCCACATCCCATAGGTGAGGTACAGTGAAAGGAATGAAAAAAGCCATTTATAACTTGGGATGTCTTGAGATCTAAAGGCTCCGTTTGTGGACTTTTTCACTCCGTGTAAAGAATGACAGTTCACTCATCATTCATCCAATCCATTTGATTTTTACAAAAATATATGTTTCATACATAGTGACCTATTTCTGCATGTTCTCATTACTCACACAGAAAGCGGCACTGGAGAACTCACTGGCAGACACAGAGGCTAGGTACAGCGCTATGCTAGCAGGCTACCAGAACCAAATCGACACGCTGGAGGCCGAGCTTAGTCATATGCGGGCTAGCATTGAGCAACAGGGACGTGATTATGCCTTATTGTTGGACATCAAGAGCCGCCTGGAGCAGGAGATCGCCACCTACAGGAGCCTCCTGGAAAATCAGGACATCAAGTAAGTCAGTTTCTCTCATTTATCAGAGTTATTTTATTGTTTGTCAAAAGCAGTGGTGCATGGTTCATATTACATTATTCTGGAATGATTTTACTAATGCATCTTTTCTTTTCCTTTATTCAGGACTCAAATACCAGGTAATTAAAGTCTTTCTTTGCATACTGCAGTGGATTTGTCTGTTGCAGGTATTGCAGTGAATGCTGTAAAGTGTTTTTGCATTACTGATTCTCTCTCTCTCTGTCTGCTTCAGGTGGAACTGTCACCATCAGCCAAGGTGGAACAACAACAACAACAATCCACAAGACACAGCATACCTTCTAAATGCTAAATGCACATCACACTGCTTTATGAAACAGCACACATACATGTGGTTTTGAATGCATACTGAGAACAAGTGTAACTGAAAGATAAACAGATGATACTCTTATTTGTGTGTGATAAAACCTGTCTCTGACAATAAAGCTACTTTTGTGAATTACTTTTACATTGTTTTTCTTCATCTGAACACTATAGTATAAAATGGACTGGTGTCTATGTCAAAATGCAAAACAATATGAAATTTGGAGTTCATATTACATCCTGATATAATATTAAGACTTTTTGAAAACACTAATTTACAGTAATCACTAGAAAACAATATTCTTTGATTATTATTATTATTATTATTATTTAATTTAAAAAAGTGCAATTAACTTGGGACATGTTTTAAAATAGATTTCTTAAAGATTTTTTCTATACAATGGACACTCTTACTGGTTAGTGAAGCACTTTATGTGCAAACAGAAACACGGTGCAAGTGTTCTCATGGTTTTAAATGAAGACTTTCTTTCTAACATCTGCACACTGAGAAAAAACATTTGAACTCTGTGTAACTCTGATGTTTGGTTGTGAACAAGGTTTATGTTCACTTATTTAAAACTATTCCGTATCCTCACATTACTTGTGTAGTGTCTTCTTTCAATTTCAAAGAGACTGACAAAGAAAGGGAAAACTGCCACACATATAAACACATGTATGTGTGTGTGAGTGTGTGTTTGTCTCAAAGTGTCCGCAATCTTGTTGCACTCCCTTCATTGAATTCTCAAGGGTGAGGACATTGCAATCGTTTATAAAGACACAGAGACATTCTTTTGCCGTTTCAGGGTGGAAACTGAACTCTGGTCAAGAGGGCTGCATTGAGTTTGGGCTCCTGCAGGATTTCCTGTCCTCTCAAAATTCACACATTTAATTTTTTTGAGCATTCCCGCATCTAGTGCGCCATCAGAGAGGGCATTCAGTGTGTATGGGTGGATCTTGAAAGAAAGACGCACAAGTTTGGGACCGCAGTTATAGACAGCAATATACTTTTCCTTCATAGTAATATGGAGTAAGCAAAGCAATAAGGCCCTGTGATCAAATTCATTTGTTTGTTAAGTAGTCTATGACTAGTCTCTACGTTATATGTATATATATATTGGGTTGGATCTCGAGCCCCTGCCCCTTTGAGGTCCGACACTAAAGTGCCCTTGCAGTCGGGTCTGCCCTCGGTCCGCAATTTCTGCAGAGGGAAGGATATGAAGATTTTTGATTGTGAACAATGAAAATGTTTCCACGATCTGCTTTTGAAGAAATATCATTGTATTGTGCTGCAGCGCACATTCTATCAGCTGTGGTTTTGGCGCCACCAAAACAATATACTGTGAAATACATTAACATCAGTGTTATTCCAGCAGTAGAGTTATTCACACGGAACACTGCAATTATTCACAAAATAATTATTTTTTTTTTGCATCTGCTTTAAAGCCTTACTGGTTATTTAAACGTTTAATTTGTGTGCTTTTCTGGCGTGCGGTTTTTCTGAGCACAATCAAAGCGCGGCACGAAAACTGTACCTGATTACTGAACCAAGTTATTTTTTGTGCTACTACTGTCAAAACACACACGGTTTATGTATAGACTCAGTTGGATATGTCTAAAAAAGTAAAAAGTAAATCTGTATATCAGATGCATCTTAAAGGGACAGGCTACATGCTGCTGTGTTAATTTAAGGGATAGTTCACCCTAATTTTAAATTTCTGTCATTGTTTATTTTAAAGAATCTGTGTAACCGAACAGTTGCTGGTCCACATTGACTTTGATAGTAGGAAACAAAAAATACTATGGATGTCACTGTGGACCAACAACTGTTTGATTTTACAGGGGAAGTCGTGGCCTGGTGGTTAGAGAATCGGACTCCCAATCGAAGGGTTGTGGGTTTGAGTCCCGGGCCGGCAGGAATTGTGGGTGGGGGGAGTGCATGTACAGTTCTCTCACCGCCCTCAATACCACGACTGAGGTGCCCTTGAGCAAGGCATCGAACCCCCAACTGCTCCCCGGGCGCCGCAGCATAAATGGCTGCCCACTGCTCCGGGTGTGTGTTCACAGTGTGTGTGTGTGTTCACTGCTCTGTGTGTGTGCACTTCGGATGGGTTAAATGCAGAGCACAAATTCTGAGTATGGGTCACCATACTTGGCCGAATGTCACTTCACTTCTTCACTTCACTTACACATTCTTCAAAATAGTTTATGTTTAGCAGAAGAAGGCAACTCATTCAGGTGTTAAACAACTTTTGAGTGAGTACATGAAGGTATAAAAAATAAAACACTATTTTAATTTTGGGGTGAATTACTCCTTTAATGTTAATAAAACTCCAAACACACAGAATAAAATCACTCAATACTCTTGACTGAAAAACTTAAATACAGTTCCTTTAATAGGAATCCATGTAGCTATATAGTGTTTTATTTTTATATTTGTTTATAAAATGTTTTTAATGCTCCTGCTAAACAAACCTTTTTTACATGAAAATAAAACACTTTATTTTATTTTTATAATATCTGTATTTGTAATGTGTATCTTTGTTCTAATTTTTTAATAACAAAGATGAAATAAAAACATTTTTATTTTTATTTTAACCTATGCACTTTGACCTAAATATCCGCAATACTTTTTCAGATTTTGTTACTTTAAAAGGCTTTATAATAGGGAAATTAGTTTGGCCGTGATGCTCAAACAGCTTGCAAAATCGAAAAATCAACATGACAAAGAATCGTGATAAAATCATGTCATTTCAAAAAAAGAAAAAAAAAGAAAAAAAAAGAATTGTTATATTTTTATCATATCGCCCACCCCTAGCCAAGAGAATACAGACTCCAAATCACTGGCCCCTGTCCGGGGATTTAGATATATATATACACACATATACATATATACACACACACACACACAAATATATATATATATATATATATACACACACACAAACACACACACACACTCACATATATATATTAGTATTATTAATTTTCTTTTTTGCAATTGCCTGTTAAGCAAGCTATTGTGAATGTGAAATCAGTGAGATTTTTTAAAAAGCATTCTATTTTGTTTTATTTATTTTGTTAAAATTATATCTAGCGTATTTTCAAAGTTCTCTGTGTTTATTTATTTAATGTAAGGTTATTTCCTACTAAATCATTTGGTGCATGTATGCAGTATGCCTAGCCTGAGTTTAAAAACTGAGGAGCCGCGAACGGTTAACGTTTTATAACATTAATAAAAAAAATACCCAATGTTTTTGTCATGTGTGGTGCTTTGGTTTAGCAACGGTTTCTTCATATTATTTATATTAAATCATGTTTAAAATCTGTTATTCTAGATGTTAACTTGAACAAATATTTAGTCTGAGTACCTATTTGTGTACATTTTTCACAAGCTCTGAGATAAAGTCTGCGGGAGTGGAACACAAACATTGCGGGTGCGGGCGGGAGTGGAACACATAGGTTGGGGGATTGGGCGGACCTGGTCATACATTCAGCGGGAGCGGACGGGTGCAGGTTTAAGAAAACAGTCCTGCGCAGGGCTCTACTCTGGTCCTTGAGTCTCAGCTGGTGGTTGCAGAAGGGTCTGGCCCACTCCTTCGCCCCTCCCGTCCACAAAATTCAGGTCCCGCCCTCTAGCTTCATCTCTATAAGAGGACCGAGATGAGCTTGAAGACACCACTCCTCTTCAGGAAAACTCTAGCAGTTTCCTGTATTGCCCTCTCTGCATTCTTCACATCTCTGCATCCATCCATCATGTCGGTCTATGTTCACTCATCAACCAGTTCAGTTCCCAGGACTGTGACCTCAAAGTCCATTATCACCAAGACTCGGGGTAGTTCGATGGCCTCTCCGCAGAAAGCCTACAGCGTCTATGGAGGTAGTCTGGGAGGAACCACCCGCATCTCTTCCTACAGAGTTGGTGGTGGTGGAGGATATGGTGGAGGATACGGTTTTGGTGGAGGACACAGAGGAGGATACGGCGCTGGAAACTTTGTTGGAGGCGACAGTGACTTGGTCAGGCTGAATGAGAAGGCCACCATGCAGAACCTGAATGACCGTCTGGCATCCTACCTGGAGAAGGTGCGCTCGCTGGAGGCTGCCAATGCCACTTTGGAGAGGCAGATCCGTGAGTACTATGAGAAGAAGGGGCCGATCGCACAGAGAGACTACAGCCCCTACTGGAACACCATCAATGACCTGAAGGACAAGGTACAGTGATGCCTGAATGAATATGCCACATGATTAACAAATTGTTAGTGTAATAATACAGTTCAGGTAATAGAGAATGCTTGCAACCCAATGCATTCTGCATTATCATATAAACGATTCAAATGTCCAAAACATTTGGCATCCCACACTGCAACTCTATAATGAATTTATGCTTTAAAAACTGCATATTTTCTTTACAGATTAAAAATGCTACCATCAACAATGCCAGCATCCTCCTGCAGTTCGACAACTCTAAACTGGCTGCCGATGACTTCAGGATAAAGTAAATTCTCTTTGGCATCTTAAAATAACACGTTTAATACATGATTGGTGGGTTTATTCCTCATCCTGCTTCTCCATCCATCAGATACGAGCACGAATTGGTGATGCGTCAGACTGTGGAGGACGACGTTGCTAACCTGCGCTACTTGGTGGACAAGACAACCCTGACAAAGACCGACCTGGAGATGCAGATTGAGAATCTGCAGGATGAGCTGGCGTTTATGAAGAAGAACCACCAGGAAGTTTGTAGTAACTTGCATGTAGTGTTTTTTTGAACTTGTGATGCTAATCATAGACCTGATGCTGAAGCCTTGTGGCTTTACAGGACTTGGCTGCACTGAGGTCACAGCTGACAGGTAAAGTGAACGTAGAGGTTGATGCTGCTCCTCAGCAAGACCTGAACAGAGTTCTGGAGGAGATTCGTGCTCATTACGAGAACATCATACAGAAACACAGCAGGGAACAGGAAGTTTGGTTTAAAGACAAGGTAAGACTTGATCTGCTATCAAAAGCCCTGATTTCACTGAATAATAAACAACCTATTCCAGTACTAGTGACTCTGAAGTCAAATAAAAATACAGTTTAGCTTATGATATACAGTACTTGAGTTCATATTGTGTGCGTTTCTGTTTCTTTTAGACGACAGTGTTGAACAAAGAAGTGTCCATCAGCACAGAGACCATACAAACAACCAAGACACAGATCACAGATCTACGACACACCTTACAGAGTCTGGAGATCGAGCTACAGTCTCAACTCAGCATGGTGAGACACAAGAGGAAAGCAGGAAGTTTAAGGGGTAGAGCGGGAGATTACATTATCTGAACCAAAGTTCAGAAAAAACATTACTTAAGAGGTCAGGGAAGTATACTGAAAGATGTACAAGAAACAGATAGAAAAGAGGGCGAGTGTGAGATATGCCCAGAATGCATTATTTAATAAAGCCCTCCAAATCCCAGGAAGTAGGTCAGGTACATTTAAAAAAAAAAACTATTATAACTGTCTTGAGATCTGAAGGCTCTGTTTGTGGACTTTCACTCTGTGTAAAGAATGACAGTTCACTCATCATTCATCCAATCCATTTGATTTTCACAAAAAGAAATATGTTTCATACATAGTGACCTATTTCTGCATGTTCTCATTACTCACACAGAAAGCGGCACTGGAGAACTCACTGGCAGACACAGAGGCTAGGTACAGCGCTATGCTAGCAGGCTACCAGAACCAAATCGACACGCTGGAGGCCGAGCTTAGTCATATGCGGGCTAGCATTGAGCAACAGGGACGTGATTATGCCTTATTGTTGGACATCAAGAGCCGCCTGGAGCAGGAGATCGCCACCTACAGGAGCCTCCTGGAAAATTAGGAGTAAGTCGGTTTCTTTCATTTACAGGGTTGCCAACTCTCTTGTGACACTCACGCTAGGACTTTAGCGTGAGATTGATGCTGAAAGCGTGAGTGTCACGCCAGATGCGTGAGAGTTGGCAACCCTGCATTTATCAGAGTTATTGTTTGTCAAAAGCAGTGGTGCAATGTTCATGTGACATTATTCTGGAATGATTTTACTAATGCATCTTTTCTTTTCCTTTATTCAGGACTCAAATACCAGGTAATTAAAGTCTTTCTTTGCATACTGCAGTGGATTTGTCTGTTGCAGGTATTTCAGTGAATGCTGTAAAGTGTTTTTGCATTACTGATTCTCTCTCTCTCTGTCTGCTTCAGGTGGAACTGTCACCATCAGCCAAGGTGGACCAACAACAACAACAATCCACAAGACACAGCATACCTTCTAAATGCTAAATGCACATCACACTGCTTTATGAGACAACACACATACATGTGGTTTTGAATGCATACTGAGAACAAGTGTAACTAAAAGATAAACAAATGACACTCTTATTTGTGTGTGATAAAACCTGTCTCTGACAATAAAGCTGCTTTTGTGAATTACTTTTACATTGTTTTTCTTCATCTGAACACTATAGTATAAAATGGACTGGTGTCTATGTCAAAATGCAAAACAATATGAAGTTCGAAGTTCATATTACATCCTGATATAATATTTAGATTGTAATGTGGTGCCATTACTTGAAAACACTAATTTACAGTAATCACTAGAAAACAGGCTATGAGGGAAATAAACTGAGTTTCAGTCTTCCCAGTATTATTCCTGGGTTCCTTCCGTAACAGCCTCACAACAATAGTGTATATGTTGCTTGGCAACAGATCCATCACAAAAGCGGTGAAGGGAAGGTCAGCAGCTGGCTAGCTATTGACTTCCCCTTTATCAGTAAACACCTTTGACCTTCACAAACAATTGCAATTGTGTAAAAAGAAAATTTAGTCTATATATAGAGGGAATGTGTGCAGAAGATAAACGGAGAAATATATGTACAGTACAAACACTTTTTTTGGATGAATGAAAGTGCTATTGGCTTGTAATTCCATGTATCTTGCCTTAATTTGTGAAGATTAAGGACACATTTGTTCTACGCTTACGTGATTTGCATGATGTAACAGGTCATGTAATGATCAGTAATCTTCATAAAGAGACAAGAACAAAATACTTAGTTAAATGTAGAGAGAAAATAGCACAAAATGAACTCTCAACTGTGTCTCTACATGAAAGCAGACTCATTGGCAGACAATCGTGGCATTATTTTTGTTCAGATGCTGACTGATGAGATGAGCTAAGATTTTGCCATTTGTTTTTAGAATGGTTCCAGTCCTGTTGACTTCAGGGAATGCTATGAATCACAAATAAAATTGTGGTACAGTTTCAGAACAAGTTGCTGCAATCAGAGGTTGTTGATTGGGTGTGGAACGGCATTTTTACCAAAAACTGGCAGTAGTGCAGTGTTGTATTGCTCAGTGTGTTCTGTGATATTGTTAAATTGTTTCTAATATAATGAAATCTTCTGAAAACCTAAAAAGACCTGTCCAGAAATAGTTTTCAGTGATTCTGTTTCAGTTTATAATGCCTGGAGAGAGCTAGGCTATCTGTTACATGTATCTCAATGGAAATTATTTCTGCCACACTAACTTGTATGGCATAATGCATTTATACAGGGATCACAATCACAGGAAACAATGTATCTCACTTTAATGTTGAATGTTGATTCTCATGCAGCGAGAAAAGAGACCTGCTTAATCATGGATATTGTAGATTGCTGTCCACTTAAGTATATAATGTGCATTTAAAGTGAATTAATTAATATTTTAATTAAAAACGTGTCTCCATGTACTATTAAATATAATTCTAGTGCATTTAATCTATTAAATAATGGCAGAGTGAGCGAGTTTTTGGAAATGGTTAGATTAAACTTATTTTAGTGAATAAAGTACTGTATTGTTTTGTTAGGATGGGCACACAAAATGTTATTTTATCCTTGCTTCTAGAAAATCCTTCATGTTTTCTAGTCTGAAGGTCTGTAATCTATGGCATCTTTCATTGGCCAAGGCCCGCCCATGAGATCGTTTGACCGATATGTCAAACAACCAATCACAGTTCGTTTCGTTCATCGTCGCCTTTCGAGGTGTGGAAATGTTTCCACAATAGCAGAGCAGTGAGTAAAACTCTTTGACATATTTTAAAGATTCTGTGCTGCAAACTTTAAATATTTTACATACTTTTGAAAAAAGGGGGTTTGGCGCCATGGTATCTTTGTTTCCAGGAAGAACATTAAAGAACGTGACACACATGTCTCGTGGAAATCCTGCACAATTCAACCAATCCGATGATGACTTCGACACTCCTGAAGTGTTTCCAATTTTGTGTGCCATAAGCATCAGACGTTCAGCCAACGGTCTGTGGGAAGGCGTCTGAGGCTGAAACTAGATTGTGTCAAAGCAGCTTTACAGTATTAAATAGGAAAATAGTGTGTCAATAATGCAAAAGGACAATAGTAAACGTCTCAGGTTACGAATGTAACCATGGTTCCCTGAGAGGGAACGAGACACTGCGTCCTCTTTAGGGGACACTATGGGGGGAACACCTCGTCGTGACCCGTGTCTGAAGCATACTTTGAAACACGCCAACATGTTGGCCGGCGACAGCCTCTGACGTCACTACCGGCGCGACTATAAATACGCGCCCGTAGGACCCGTCACTTATCTTCTTCGTGAAGCTTGCGTCCGAAGCATGGCAGGGAGCTAGAGGACGCAGTGTCTCGTTCCCTCTCAGGGAACCATGGTTACATTCGTAACCTGAGACGTTCCCTGTCAAGGGAACTTCGAACTGCGTCCTCTTTAGGGGACACTATGGGGAACAGTATACCCACGCCGCCATGCTGAGGGAAGTGCAAGCCAGAACATGGCAAACACTAAGTACCAACTCTACCATTTCCATGGGAGTTGCCCCTGGGACGTTTAGACGGCTGTTTGTGACATTATCCCTTACGGCCAAAGGCCTAAGCTGCATAGCCAGTTATTTGTTAGGGCCTCGGCCCGGGGTAGAGCTTAAAGGCTTGGAATCAGGAAGGATTCCTTTAAAGGGATATGGCTAAGAAACCAGTATTTATACAAGGTCTTGCCTGTCACACAGGGGCTACCGCTTGCTCTCGCACAAGTTTGCTGAAGGAGCTGTCTCAACAGATCCCTGGTAGCCATACCCTGTTAAGATAGGTATTCAAAGACACATAAATGGAGTGGCGCCCAAGATGAACGGGGCTTTTCACCAACTCAAGAAAGGGCACGAAGCAACCGAGCGAAGCCCTTACCATAAAGGATTTTTAGAAAGAAAGCAGAGCATTAGCGTGCGAACTTACCACAGTGTGGATTTCAGAAAGTGCGCAAAGAATTCACGTGCACACTTACCATAGCATGGATTTTTTAAATACTGTTCTAGGGAGGGGTTCTCGTGGCACTCTGAATGAGCAGCTCACAGATGGAATGATGTATCTCAAAAATATGTTTTGAGAATATCAACTCGATCTGTGGAACTAATGGTGGAGGTTTGGTGAAAAACAGAGAACGCAGTCTCATATGAGAGGAAAACTCTGAATTCAGAGTAGCGTACTCACACGTGACCCTTTCTGGAAAGGGGACCGCTGTTAAACTACCGTGAGAACCGCCCCAATATCCCTTCACGTTGAGGGAAGCAATGCTTGAAGTGTATAAACAAATGCACTCCGGCTGAATGGAGCCAAAGGGACCAAGGACTAACCATCTCGAAAAGGGAATGAAGCTGAGTGCGTAACCCTTACCATACAGGATTTCAGAAAAGTGTACAGAGACTTGTGTGCACACTTACCACTTTAAGAAGTACACAGAGCGTAGCGTGTGTACTTAGAGGTTCCTAAGCATTACAGAGGCGCTGAACCGCATGGGAGAAGCAAGCTCTAATTTTACAAACCTCTGGCGAGGGGAGCATCACCTGAGGCAGTATATACAGGAAGAATTCTGTAACTACCACCTCCACCTGCCCGCTGGATGTGACAGCGCATATAAGCGGCCAGGAGGCCCCTCAGGGTGACCTGGCCAGACATTTATGAAATCTCCTGCAGTGCTGTGCCAGTTCTGACGATTACCGTGGCTCCCGCAGAAGCCCGTGATCTCGGCCACCTAATACCAGAGCACGAGGCCGGAAGGTCGGTGCTGACGGGTGTTTAGTAGGTGCCATGACTGAGCACTGTAAAAAAGACTCATAGAATGTTAGTAGACACATAACCACCAGCAATTTAACCCATAAGTATATACAGAAAAAGGGTTACATACTCACCCACCCTCCTGTACTGGAACCCCGCTCACGGGGTGCCTCCTTATAGTCCGGACCATCAGTAAGGTGGTTATTATGAATATAGAACCAACCAAAAACATCATAAGTCCAGCATATGAGACTGTTATGATAGAAATTTTTTCCACCTAACCTCGATCAGGTGGAGAGCTGGTGGTTACAGGGGAATTAGGCAAGGGAGGATAAGAGCAGAAGTTAAAAACATACAAAGGGAATGAGTAGCTACCTAGGTATCGCTGCCTCGTCTGAATCACATTACTCAGGTCCTGCTTACCTCCTCATGACCCACGATTCCTCTTGCCCCTGCCCACAGGTGGGGGAGGAGCGCGAGCCGCAACACTAGCCTTCTGTGCCCGTCTTTGATCCTCAGAACGAGACGGGCCAGGACCCCTATGTTGTTCGGGCTCAGACCTGGATCTTCGTGGAATGAAGGATTTAAAGGCAGCTGAGCACGCCCTTGCCTCCCTGAACTTCTCGAACACCGTCTCGACGGAGGTACCGAAAAGCTCAGAAGGCGAGATCGGAGCATCGAGAAGAAAGCCCCTTTCTTTCTTCCCGATGTCTGCCAGGTTTACCCACAGATGTCTCTTTGTTACTACCATGGCAGCCATAGACCTACCCATGGCGGAGGCGGCCTGTTTGGTAGCATGGAGAGAGAGGTCTGTGGTGCGGTGCAGCTCGGCCACCTGGTCACCTGAAAGGCCCTCGCCTTTATCCAGGTCCTTCAACAGGTCAGCCTGATAGGCCTGAAGCACTGCCATCGTGTGCAATGAAGCCACCGCCTGACATGCTGCTGCGTATGCTCTGCCATTAAAGCGGGATGTATCCTGGAGGGGTTTAGATGGCAAAGAGGGGGATTTAAGAGAGGATGTTTCCCCCACAGAGAGATAGCTAGCCAGCGTCTCTTCTACAGGGGGCATCTTCTCATAGCCATTTTCGCGCATGCCCTCGATGTTAGCATAACTCGTATGCTGAAACCGATGGATGCGAGAAGAAAATGGCCTCTTCCATTCTTTTTCGACTTCTGCATGTAAATCAGGCAAGAATGGAAGGCTCACCTGGGCTGGAGGGCTATGGTCAGATAAATAACGCTCATCAAGGCGACCTCTCGGCGTTATTTTGCTGGTACGTTTCCATGGCAAGTCAAACTTTGCTGTGGCACGATCCATAACCTCTAACAGCTCCCCATACGCAGGGCAGGAGGATTGAGAAGACTCAGCCTCAGCCTCAGCTTCATCGCCATCCTCAGACATCTCCTGCTCTTCCTGGGTAGAACCCAGCAGGGCACTACCTTAAGTATTAGAAAGGGTTAATGACAACACATCTTCCTCCTGAAGTTCACTCTCGTCTGCCGCCGAAGAGCGTGAAAGGGAAAGTCCCTCTCTAAACTCCTCAACGAGATCCACCTGTGATCCCCACAAGCTCATTCTCCTCCGTGCCTCAACAGCGGCGGGTCCTGAGCCGCGGGAGACAGATGGCTGTCCCTCTTTCCTCGAAAAGAGAGACAAATGAGAGCGGAGCTTTTTCATAGAAAAACGCTCACAATGCACGCAAATCGCCCCCTCAAGGACATCGCGCGCGTGCTCTTCGCTCAAACAAGAGACGCAAAGACTGTGTGTGTCATCATCAGGTGTCAAATAACGCCGACACGGATGCATGCACTGTTTAAACGCCTTGCTAGTGGATGCCATGATAAACAAAGAAAGATCACTCTTACCGTGGTCGTCTCTCAGATGCACGCTTCAAACAGAACAGTCAATGAAGACGAACAAGATAAGTGATGGGTCCTACGGGTGCGTATTTATAGTCGCGCCGGTAGTGACGTCAGAGGCTGTCGCCGGCCAACATGTTGGCGTGTTTCAAAGTATGCTTCAGACACGGGTCACGACGAGGTGTTCCCCCCATAGTCCCCTAAGGAGGACGCAGTTCGAAGTTCCCTTGACAGGGAACATTAATTTTTCAGTTAAAGGCAGTTCATCTTGGGCATGCTTTCATTTTAATGTGGCTTTAAGCACTATGCACTGTTAAACTTTAACAAAGTTTAAAAGTTTAAGTTAGATTTTTTAAATTGTGAAAAAAAGAAGAGGAGAAACTCAAACTGGATATGGCTTAGGCAGGGGTGTACATTTGAGGTTGTTGGCAATAAACATAAAATTTCTCAAGAGCAATTTTTGAAGGGGACACAAATAATACAGCTAAAATTGTACTTGTAAAGACAAGTATATACAGCCTACTACTATAAGTGCAGCAGGAAGACCGTGCCTAATTAGACAACTTCAAGCTGTTGTGGTCGTGGAAACGTTATTATTGCTAACATAGCAGACTCATCAAAAAATACGCTGTATGATCTGTATTAAAGAGAAATAATTACTTCATACAATTTTTTGTGAATAAAATAACCTTGACAGTTGAGTACTATGACTATTGATCTTGTTCTCACTCACCAGACTTGTGTGTGTGTGTGTGTGATGCAGTATTGCTGGGTTTTCACAACAAAACCCACCCAATTTCTACTCAAAACTAGCCCAATTACGTTTTGAGAGGGGTTCCCTGGTAAAAATCATATTTATATTACATTAGTGGGGTTGCTTCAACCCACAGTAACAGAAGTAGCACAGTTCCACGGGAAAACCAAAACAAACATCCCCTGAGATGGAGACAGGAACTAACAATTGGAATTTGCATTAATTCGGGTCCCTAACTTAGGTGGTTTACAGCTCAAAGGGAACAGAAGGTAATTTACATGGAGGTCCCTGGGTCTACTTTTGTAAGATTGTGACCATTGTTCCACTCGCCCTGAGACAATTCAAATGATATCAAACATGACTGAAAATATTACTTGCATTCATGTAGAACATTATACTATTGACCATTCTGAGTTAACCAAGTGGAGGGAGTGTGTGTGAGGAAGGGGATGAAAAGGAACTGATAACATTATGTGAGAGAGGCGTTTTCTGCACCTCCACTCTGTGGGGTGTCTCGAAGATGCCTGTGCAGGTTTGTATTGTTTGTTTCTCAGGAGATCAAAGTATCTGAGTTTCTTTTATCCTTCAATTATTCAAACTTCAAAAATTAGTCAAAACCAAAAGCAGCTGTATGGAGATTAAAGAAAGTGGAAGACGTGACATTTGCCAATTATGGTAACCCATAATTGGAAGTGGTGCTCTGCATTTAACCCATCCAAGTGCATACACACACACAGCAGTGAGAAGTGAACACACCGTGAACACACACACGGAGCAGTGGGCAGCTATATATCCAGAACCCAGGGAGCCACTTGGCGTTCAGTGCCTTGCTTAAGGGCACTTCAGCCATGGGTATTGAGGCTGGGGGAGAGCACATTTCATTCACGCCCTCCACCAACAACTCCTGCCAACACCGAGACTCAAACCTGCAACCTTTGGGTTACAAGTCCAACTCTCTTACCATTAGGCCACAGCTGCCCCCGGTGATTGGTGATTTATTAAATGGGATAATTTTTATTAACATTTTTGTCACTAACGTTTTTGTCATTTTTTTTTTATGAAATTATAAAAAGTCTGGGTCTCGCTCAGTTTGCGCTGCAGTGTCTATTCACAGGTGCAATCCCGCTACTGATCGACACGGGGCTTTCAACTTCTCTACACAGTACACTGCAGCCCATAAGCCCTGAGCTCAAGCGATCCACCAGCCTCAGCCTCCTAGTAGCTTGGATTTGTCACGCGGTCTGGTCTCTAGACCTAGTTGTCTCACTTCCCCATAGGCACCTCACCGTAGGCACTACAATTCCCAATAGCCTTGTCCCTTCATCACAGTAATTGCACTCCTGTTAATTGCACTCAGGTGTCTTCACTTGTTAGTCATTATCCTCCCTATATTAACCAGTCCTTTTCTGTTTGTCTGCATGGAGTCCTTACTTTCCGTCACCTAGTGTCCTCGCGTTCCTAGTCTTTGACTCTGATTTTGGATAACCCAATTAAACCTACACTGCACTTGGATCTTCCGTCTCCTGTGTTCCCGTATGTGATCATGCCAAGATCCAGCGGTGTGGGATTTCGTATATGTTCCCCAGCCACCATAGAGGAGCGGATGGGGAGACTTTCCAACCTAACCACTCTCCGTCAAAAGGGGAGTGAGGTGTGGTGCTTGGCGCAAATGTTCTGGACAATGGCAGTGGCAATGGGGTATAATGATGAGGCCCTGAAGGACCTATTCAATGACAGCCTGGATGACCCTTTGCCTGGGTGGGAGATGAAGGGGCTGGAGATACTGGACTTTTGGGGGTTCACCAGTTACCTACAGCATCGATCTCGGTGGGATGACTCAGCCATACCTGTCTCTCTCGGTGGGATGGCCGACTCTAGACCGGGGGTCTACAGACAGTAGGACCGCCAGCCCAGTGCCACCGCGCAAGATGGCCGCCAGCCCAGCGCAACAGCACAAGGTGGCCACCGGCCCAGCGCCACTGTCCAAGGTGGCCGCCTGGCCAGTGCCACTGCCCAAGATGGCCGCTTGTCCAGCCCCTCTACACGGGATGACAGCCACAGTTGACCCTCCAGAGTCGAGTCAGGTTCCCGTTGACCCTCCAGAGTCGAGTCAGGTTCACGTTGACCCTTCAGAGTCGAGTCAGGTTCTCGTTGACCCTCCAGAGTCGAGTCAGGTTCCCGTTGACCCTCCAGAGTCGAGTCAGGTTCCCGTTGACCCTCCAGAGTCGAGTCAGGTTCCCGTTGACCCTCCAGAGTCGAGTCAGGTTCCCGTTGACCCTCCAGAGTCGAGTCAGGTTCCCGTTGACCCTCCAGAGTCGAGTCAGGTTCCCGTTGACCCTCCAGAGTTGAGTCAGGTTCCCGTTGACCCTCCAGTGTCGAGTCAGGTTCCCGTTGACCCTCCAGAGTCGAGTCAGGTTCCTGTTGACCCTCCAGAGTTGAGTCAGGTTCCCGTTGACCCTCCAGTGTCGAGTCAGGTTCCCGTTGACCCTCCAGAGTCGAGTCAGGTTCCCGTTGACCCTCCAGAGTTGAGTCAGGTTCCTGTTGACACTCCAGAGTCAGGTCAAGTCACCGTTGACACTCCAGAGTCAGGTTGAGTCACCGTTGACACTCCAGAGTCAGGTCAAGTCACCGTTGACACTCATGAGTTAAGCACTACCACAGTTAGACCTCAGGAGTCAAGTCAAGTCACTGGTGATCTTCAAGGACAGAGTCAAGTCATCATTGATCTTCATGAGCAAATGCAAGTCACCATTGATCTTCATGAGCAGAGTCAGGTCACCAATGATCTTCATGAGCAGAGTCAGGTCACCAATGATCCTCATGAGCAGAGTCAAGTCACCAATGATCTTCATGAGCAAAGTCAAGTCACCATTGATTTTCCTGAATCCAGTCTAAACTCTGCGGAACTACCAGAGCTTCTCCACGTCTCTGAGGAACTACCAAAGCCTCTCCACGTCTCTGCTGAACTACCAGAGCCTCTCCACGTCTCAGCCGAACTCTCTGAGCGCTCGACTGATCCTGTCGTGGCCACGGAGGCCACCCTTAACTTGTTCATGTTCTCTGTTTCAGACTTGCCTATCCAGACTTGCTCTCATGTATCATCGATCCCACTGTGGTGGTCCTCGGTGCCGCCCTGGTGAGCTCCTGTCTAGACTGCACGGCAGTTGGGGGTCTTCTGCGCCGCCCTGGTGGGCTTCTGTCTCGACCGCACGGATGTGGTGGTCCTCTGCGCCGCCCTGGTGGGCTTCTGTCTCGACCGCACGGATGTGGTGGTCCTCTGCGCCGCCCTGGTGGGCTTCTGTCTCGACCGCACGGTTGCGGTGGTCTTCTGCGCCTCCCTGGTGGGCTTCTGTCTCGACTGCACGGTGGTGGTGGTCTTCTGCGCCGCCCTGGTGGGCTTCTGTCTCGACTGCACGCATGTGGTGGTCTTCTGCGTCGCCCTGTTGGGCTTCTGTCTCGACCGCACAATTGTGGTGGTCTTCTGCGCCGCCCTGGTGGGCTTCGGTTTCGACCGCACGGATGTGGTGGTCTTCAGCGCCGCTCTGGTGGGTTTCTGACTCAATCGCATGGCTCCAATTCCACCTTGCTCTACCCTGGATTCCTGCCCTGTCTGTTCGGCCCTGGGCCACGGAACTTTCTGTTCTCCCCTGGACTTGTGTTTTGTTGTTGTTGTTGTTTTGGTTTTTTTTTTGGTTTTTTGGCACTTCCTGTCTCTGTTACCTTCTATTACCTGGCCCTCCATCCCTCCCCCTGGTCCTTCGCAGCTCCACCTCCCTCCTGGTCTCTGTATTCCTTGGTCTCTTCTTGGGTTCGGGTGGAGCATCTGGTAGCTGCTCCGTGGAGGAGGGGGTAATGTCACGCGGTCTGGTCTCTGTTTCCCTGGGTGTCCACTAGTGGTCTCACTTCCCCATAGGCACCTCACCGTAGGCACTACAATTCCCACTAGCCTTGTCCCTTCATCACAGTAATTGCACTCCTGTTAATTGCACTCAGGTTTCTTCACTTGTTAGTCATTATCCTCCCTATATTAACCAGTCCTTTTCTGTTTGTCTGCATGGAGTCCTTACTTTCCGTCACCTAGTGTCCTCGCCTTCCTATTCTTCGAGTTCCTGTTCCTGTTCTTGTTTGTTTGTTTCTGTTTTGGACTGATGTTTTAATCATACACTAGATTTGATGTTTTAATCATACACTAGATTTAATTATATCGCATGGAATCGATCTTACTGCTATATATATCGTACCTCAATGTGATGATATTACAGACCATTTCCTTGTATCGTGCATGCTGCATATCACTGATATTAACTATATGTCTCAGCGTTACCGTCAGGGCAGAACTATTGTTCCAGTCACCAAAGACAGATTCGCAAATAACCTGCATGATCTATCTCAACTGCTATTTGTACCCAAAAATACACATGAATTAGACGAAATGACTGACAACATGGGCACTATTTTCTCTAATACATTAGAAGCTGTTGCCCCCATCAAATTGAAAAAGGTTAGAGAAAAACGTACTGTGCCATGGTATAACAGTAATACTCACTCTCTCAAGAAAGTAACTCGTAGTCTTGAACGCAAATGGAGAAAAACTAACTTGGAAGTTTTTAGAATTGCATGGAAATACAGTATGTCCAGCTATAGACAGGGTCTAAAAACTGCTAGGGCAGAGCATATCCACAAACTCATAGAAAATAACCAAAACAATCCAAGGTTTTTATTTAGCACAGTGGCTAAATTAACAAATTACCAGACTTCACCTGATTTAAATATTCCACCAACGTTAAATAGTAATGACTTTATGAATTTCTTCACTGATAAAATAGATAACATTAGAAATACAATAGCGAATGTAGATTCAACAGCGTCTAACACTTCAGTTTCATCCATCGCACCCAAAGATAAACTGCAGTGCTTTACAAATATAGGACAGGAAGAGCTAAACAAACTTATCACTGTATTCAAACCAACAGCATGTTTAATAGATCCTGTACACACTAAATTACTGAAAGAGTTGTTACCTGTAGCCGAAGAACCGCTTCTCAATATTATTAACTCGTCGTTATCCTTAGGTCACGTCCCAAAACCATTCAAGCTGGCGGTTAAGCCTCTTATTAAGAAACCAAAACTAGATCCTAGTGAACTGGCAAGTTATAGGCCTATTTCAAATGTTCCATTTATGTCTAAAATTTTAGAAAAGTTGTGTCTGCTCAATTGAGCACCTTCCTGCACAAAAATGATCTGTATGAAGAATTTCAGTCAGGTTTCAGGCCCCACCATAGCACAGAAACTGCACTTGTTAAAATTACAAATGACCTGCTTCTTGCGTCAGATCAAGGCTGCATCTCATTTCTAGTTTTACTTAATCTTAGTGCTGCATTCAACACCATAGATCATGACATACTCATAGATCGATTACAAAACTATACAGGTATTCAAGGGCAGGCTCTAAGATGGTTTAGATCCTACCTGTCCGATCGCTACCATTTTGTTTACTTAAATGGGGAGTCATCTCATTTATCATCAGTAAAATATGGAGTGCCACAAGGATCTGTCCTAGGTCCCCTTCTATTTTCAATATACATGTTGCCCCTTGGTAATATTATTAGAAAATACGGCATTAGCTTCCACTGTTATGCTGATGATAAAAATTGGATGACCAATAATTTTCTCCAATTAAATTCGGATAAGACAAAGATATTAATTATTGGACCAAAAAACACTACACAGAATCTTGTAGATTACAATCTGCAACTAGACGGATGTACTGTTACTTCTTCTACAGTCAAAAATCTGGGTGTTATATTAGACAGCAACTTGTCTTTTGAAAATCATATTTCCCATGTTACAAAAACTGCATTCTTCCATCTTAGAAACATTGCCAAGCTACGAAACATGTTGTCTGTTTCTGATGCAGAAAAGCTAGTTCATGCATTCATGACCTCTAGACTGGACTATTGTAATGCACTTCTAGGTGGTTGTCCTGCTTCTTCAATAAACAAGCTACAGGTAGTCCAAAATGCAGCAGCTAGAGTCCTAACCAGGTCAAGAAAATATGATCATATTACCCCAATTCTACAGTCTCTTCACTGGCTACCTATTAAGTTCTGTATCAGTTACAAATTATCATTACTTACCTAAAAGGCTCTAAATGGTTTAGCTCCTGTGTACCTAACTAGCCTTCTACCACGCTACAACCCATCACGCTCCCTAAGGTCACAAAACGCTGGACTTTTGGTAGTTCCTAGGATAGCAAAGTCCACTAAAGGAGGTAGAGCTTTTTCATATTTGGCTCCCAAACTCTGGAATAGCCTTCCTGATAATGTTTGGGGTTCAGACACACTCTCTCTGTTTAAATCTAGATTAAAAACGCATCTCTTTCGCCAAGCATTTGAATAATGTATCTTAAATTGTGAGTATAGTTGTATCTGATCAAATGTGCATTCTTATTTTTTAGCTTGGGTTAAACTAATTAATTTTACTTTGTTGGAACAGCAGCTATGCTAATGATGTCTCTATTTGTTTCTATGTTTTGCCTTACACAAGCTCCAGTCTGGATCCAGAACACCTGAGATGATGCTGACCCTCAGAGGACCTCAGATGATGCTAACCCTGAATCAACAAACAGAACTAACAAATATTGCCACAAGTGTGACTGCATTATATAATAATTATTAATTATTAATAATATTAATAATGTTCATCATCTGGCTGACTACGACTTGTATAAAGTTTTCTACAAATCCTGTCATACATGCACAAACTGACAGTCACCACTTATAAGCTATTACTAAATATTGTAGAAACATAATTTTCTGTAAAGTTGCTTTGTAACGATTTGTATAGTAAAAAGCGCTATACAAATAAACTTGAATTGAATTGAATGTTTGATTACGACCCCGGCTTGTTTTGACTCTGATTTTGGATAACCCTATTAAACCTACACTGTACTTGGATCTTCCGTCTCCCGTGTTCCCGTACGTAACAGGATTACAGTCGCCGCACTGCTCTCAACCTGCTGCTCACAGTGCCCTCTAGTGCACATAAACAACTCTCTCTGACTCTGAATTCAGACATAGAATAAAGAAGCTTTATTAGATAGTACACTAAGAAAATAGACATTTTACTCATCTAAATCATTTAAAATAATCATTTAATTTAGACATTTAATGCACGCTTTGTGACAAACTTGCACACAAAAGTGGAATCTTTTGTACTTTTGTATGTTTTTGTCTACATCATTGCTTCCCAGACCTGTCCTGGAGGCCCCCCTGCCCTGCACATTTTGTATGTCTCCCTAATCAGACACACCAGATTTAGTTCCTGCAGTCTCTAACGAGCTGATGAGTGGAATCAGGTGTGTTAGATAAGGGAGAAGTTGCAGGGCAGGGGGGCCTCTAGGACAGGTTTGGGAAGCACTGGTCTACATACTAAATAAATATTAAAATATTGCACACATGCACCATTCACAATAAATAAAATAAAATAAAATAACCAAACTGTGCATGCAATTACGCAAGCTGATCCGTGTGACCTGTATAAGGTAGGTGAAACTGCCGGAGATGATCTCACATCTCCTCGGGGAGTTACATGTCTACCAAATCCTTCTTTATTATGATGAAAATGGAGAATTTATCAAATCTACATCCTTGTTTGACCAGCTCAGGCAACTTTTTCGTCACCGTACTGTTGAAGAGATCTCCTTCATTGGCACATAACACTGGTACATGCACGTAAACACACACACACACACACACACAACTTGCATAGACACAATGTGTGTCACAAGCCTAATTATTTTACTGCACTCCCTTCATTGTAGTCTTGAGGGTGAGGACTTCTCATGAGTTCATTCGGTTAACACATAAATTCATTAGCAGCTTCCTCACCAGGGTGGAACCCGAACACTGGTCTTTAAGCTTCATCTGCGCTGGTGGTGACTGGTGGGACTGACACACATACACTCTCCCACACACACCCTACCCTCCCTCGCCCACCCACAAAGTCCTGGAGCCGCCCTGGATCTGCATCTCTATAAGAGGTCAGAGCTGGGCTCAAAGGTGCCATCCTCGTCTGGACAACTCTCTCAACGATTTCCTCTCTTGGTTCATCTCATCTCCGTATCCATCCACCATGTCGTCCTCTGTTCGCGTTACGTCCTTCAAAGGACCCAGGTCCGTGACCTCAAAGTCCATCATCACCAAGAGTTGTGGTGGTTCCATGGTCTTTCCACAGAAAGCCTACAGCGTGTATGGAAGTGGTTTAGGTGGAAACACCCGCATCTCTTCCTCCTCGCTGCAATACAGACCCGGAGGATATGGTGGAGGATATGGTTTTGGTGGAGGATACGGTGGAGGTTATTACGGAGGATATGCAGCTGGCATAATGCCTGGAGGCTGTGTTGTAAATGACTTCCAGCTGAATGAGAAGGCCACCATGCAGAACCTGAACGACCGTCTGGCGTCCTACCTGGAGAAGGTGCGCTCGCTGGAGGCTGCCAATGCCATCCTGGAGAGGCAGATCCGTGAGTGCTATGAGAAGAAAGGGCCGGTCTGCCAAAAAGACTACAGCCCCTACTGGAACACCATCAAGGACCTGAAAGACAAGGTACAGTGATGCCTGAACAAATATGAAACATTACTAGCACGTTCTAGTGCAAATTATATTTTGGATACAGCAGCTTAAAAAAGTCTATGTGTTCTCATGTATTCAATTTTTTACATTTCAGATTAAAAACGC
Source organism: Carassius carassius (assembly GCF_963082965.1). Classification (NCBI taxonomy): domain Eukaryota; kingdom Metazoa; phylum Chordata; class Actinopteri; order Cypriniformes; family Cyprinidae; genus Carassius; species Carassius carassius. The sequence goes on along the minus strand of NC_081798.1, from coordinate 3,062,325 downwards.
TACCATCCACAATGCCAACGTCCTTCTGCAGATTGACAATGCTAAACTGGCTGCCGATGACTTCAGGATCAAGTAAGCTACATAGTGTTGACCGCAATATTGTGAACTTCGATACAACCAGATTGCTGTATATAATATTCAGCACAACTGATTTCAGCATTGAGCAGCAAATAAGCATATAAGAATGATTTCTGAAGGATCATGTGACACTGAAGTCTGAATAAATGGTTGCTAAAATAAATCAGCGCTGACATTGCAGAAATAGGCATTTTAAAACATATTGCAATATGACAGTTTTAGGTAAGGTAAGCATAAGAAATGTGTTGCAAAATGTAAAAAAAATTGTACTGGTTACAATCGTTTGAACAGTAGTGCATGTGTGTATTTATGAGATTGGTTGGTTGTGTTTAAATAATGATTCTCTATGTCAATCAGATATGAGCATGAGGTGGTGATGCGTCAGTCTGTGGAGGCCGATGTTGCTAACCTGCGCCACTTACTGAACCAGACAAACATGGCAAGGGCCGACCTGGAGATGCAGATCAACTGTCTGGAGGAAGAGCTGGCATGTATGAAGAAGAACCACCAGGAGGTGTGTAGTGGTTTTCTGATAGATCATCTATGTAGAACTAATCCTAAATTTTGGAGTATTATATTATATTATATTATATTATATTATATTATATTATATTATATTATATTATATTATATTATATTATATTATATTATATTATATTATATTATATTATATTATATTATATTATATTATATTATATTATATTATATTATATTATATTATATTATATTATATTATATTATATTATATTATATTACACTGTGGCATTATAGGAGCTGGCTGCACTGAGGTCACAGCTGACAGGCACAGTGAACGTAGAGGTTGATGCTGCTCCTCAGCAAGACCTGAACAGAGTTCTGGATGAGATTCGTGCACATTATGAGAACATCATACAGAAACACCGCAGGGAACAGGAAGAATGGTTCAAAGACAAGGTAAGACATCTTCTTTCTCCTTCATTCTAAATCTGAATTCTACTTTGCTATCAAGATTTCACCTAATAATAAACCACATATTTCTGAATGTCACTTGTAGTAGTGCCTGGGTAGTGATATAGTGTTTTTGTCTTTTGTTTAGACCGCAGGGTTGAACAAAGAGGTGGCCATCAGCACAGAGACCATACAAACGACCAGATCGCAGGTCACAGAGCTGCGAAACACCTTACAGAGTCTGGAGATCGAGATGCAGTCTCAGCTCAGCATGGTGAGACACAAGTGGAATGTAGGGCAAGATTAAATCGATTATCTGAACCAGAGGCAGGAAAATATAAGACTAGACTCAAACCAAGCAGGGCAACGGTGCTTTATCATGTTTTTGTGCATGTTCTCAAACAGAAAGCGGCACTGGAGAACTCACTGGCAGAAACAGAGGCTAGGTACAGCGCTATGCTAGCAGGCTACCAGAACCAAATCAACATGCTGGAGGCCGAGCTTTGTCATATGCGGGCTAGCATTGAGCAACAGGGACGTGATTACGCCTTGCTGCTGGACATCAAGACACGTCTGGAGCAGGAGATCTGCACCTACAGGAACCTCCTGGAAAATCAGGACATCAAGTAAGTTGTTGTTTTTTCTTTTAAGGTTAATCTGAGTTAAAATCAGCAGAGTATTGTGTTATATTATCTTGTCCATGCTTCACTAATACATTTTTTCTTCCTCTTACTCTTCCAGGACTCAAATTCCAGGTAATTGAAATCTCTCTTTGTATTTTAAGGTAGGACAGCCAGTGTATGTTGTACATTACACATGAATAACTCTTTCCCTCTTGTCCTTCAGGATCAACTATCGTGATCTCAGGTGGATCTCAATGCTCTGGTGGTTCTCACACCATCACAACTGGTGGACCAACAGTCCAAATCAAGCAAACCACCAGCACTTCACACCAGATTTACTAAAGTCACAGCATGCCTCTTTCTGAGACAGTAGTCAAACTCATGCAGACAATTAATTTTAAATGAGTGCTGATACACAGTTTGTGACAAGAAACAAGCAAATGTGTTACTTATAAAACATCGAAAGACACTCACTGTTATGTTGTTGTATGTGAGAAAAACCTGTCTCTGAAAATAAAACGGCTGTCAAGAAATATTTGTTATGTGTTTTTTTATATTGCATAATACTATGCTGTTAAATTGAAAATGGTGCAAAACACAAAAACACAGAGTATAGACCACACTCAGAAATTAGTTTTATGAGGACCAGTATTTATTTTCAGATTTGCATTTATTTTACAGCAAACAATACAAGCAAATAAGTAAACAATTTAAATAAATTAAACTTTTTTTTTCTACATGAACAATTTCACTCTTGGACTGCTTGACTAGTGCTCCGCCTATTGGCAATGTGATGCTGTTATATGCTACAAATTGCCATGTTAAAATCAAAAATTTGCAAAAAAATTGACAAAACACACACACACACACATATATATATATATATATATATATATATATATAAATTATAAAAACGTATTTTATTTCAGCAAGTTTCCAAGACAAAAAATTTTAATTGTTTAACTTGATATAATAAAATTCAAGCTGGAATACAAATTAATAAAAACTATAGATATTTTTTAAAACTAATTTAAAAAACACAACAAAGTTACTTAAACTAGATTTAAAATATAAAGCAGAAAATATAAAAATAACGATACAAAATAATAACAAAAACCTCTTTTGTTGTTGTATTTTATTTATCTATTTATTTTTAATTGGATGTATTGATGCTTTGGTAATTTCGCATGAAAACCAATCATGCTTATAAAGTGCTTCTTTTAGGTCTTTTTAAAGAATAAAACACTTTGCACATAATTACTTAGACTATTTCATTTAAATGTTAACTGTAGGCTGTATAACACTATTAGCCCTAATTTAAATTGTTCATTAATAATGTTGGGCTGTTTGCAAATATCACAAGAGAATAATTTTTCTTTGTGATAAAAAAAAAAAAAAAACAAGAAAAAGAAGGGGAAATCATATATTTGAACATTTTTATTAAAACAAGATATAAAAATAATAATAAATCAAAAGGGGAAAAATAAGATTAGCAGAACAATTCAGATATTTTTGTAGCTTTTTTTAGAAACATCATTTCAATCCAATGTTTCCATCGCATGCTCAGATGTTCTGCTGTCCTCCTGACCAACAGAGGGCGCGCATGCGCTTTATAACGCCATCGAGTCCCAGAGAGCAAGAGCGTCCAGTAGTCACCTCAACACCTGTAAGAGCGAATTCAAAATATAACGACGCCGATTGTCCTTTACCATGGAGGATTTTTGACAATGCACCGGTAACACAAAATAATTAATATCTGTCAACATATCAAAGCACCTGTGTTAATTACGAATTGTTCTTTTGTTCCAGTCTCAGTAAAACTACTGGTCTGTTAGCCAGCTAACGTGAGCTAAATAGCTCACTTATTCTTTAGTGCAGCCTTCAGGAATTAGAAGTCAATTTAGTTTAGAAACGAAGTGTGTTATAGTGTGTCACACTGAGTAACGTTAAATATTTTTATAGTCTATCATATATTTCAAAAATGAGTCTTTTGAAGCTAACTTGATGGGTGTCTGTTTATTTTTAAGCGCTTTACGTTCAGACATACTTTTGAATGACATATTTTAAGTAATTCTTGCACTTTCAGTTGTTTGTTTATGCACCAAAATTATTTGACTAATTTAGGACTGTCCATATGCCCCGATGCATCGCTTGGTGAAAGTATGTAGAGTTATATTCGAGTATTTTTTTCCTGGTTGGACTGTAACTTACATGACCATGTTTGTGGCTGATTGGAAATAGCGACAGAGATATTTTTAACAGCCTGCTGTCGCTCCAGATGTATGAAGTGTGTCCAATGAAGTCGTTTCACAGCTATGCAAGGTTTAGATTCAGAATTCATCTAGAGGAAGATTCTCCTGGCCATATGTCACAGTAAACTAAAAAAAAAACGAAAAACAAATTTAAAATATTATTTAAAATTATTTATTATTTAAAAAGAAAACAAAAGAAAAAGCATGAAAAAATATTTCTTTTCAATAGGAAACGCTACAGTATTTTCTAGTTAAATGTACTCCTTTAATCTTTGTTTTGTTTTGGTTTGTATCTGTGTAGTGTAATATCAGGTCCAGAGCACCACTGTTGAAAAATCTCAGTAAGAATGATCTGGTTTTGGAAATTCAAAGTATAAAAACATAATGAAAGATTTACAGTCAATTTTTTTTTCTCCAGGCCAGTCATTTTTGGCTGGGAAAACCACAAGGGTAAAAACTTGGGGATTTATTAAATGTTTTTTTTTTTTTTAACAAAAATAGTAATATTTTTGGGAAGTTGTAATACCTTGTGTGAGTAAAATCAGTAGGTTTTAAAATAAGTGTTTAGTGCAAAATATAAACATGTGTATGTATATTATACATAATACTAATGTAAGTGAACCAGTTTTAAAGTTTTGTTACATATTATTCTACCCTTCTGATCCAATCAGGGTGATGCAAGTTTTATTTTTTATTTTTTTATCTAATGCATCCCAATACTACTAAAATGTTTTAAGCAACACTTAGTTACTCCGTTTTCAGAACCTTTTTATCATTTAAAGAACCCGGTCAAAATTTGATGCAATCCGAATGCCCAATTTATTTATTTTTTTGAATATCTAAATCCAGATGATACTGAAATAATCTATATTTGTGATTGGAGGGAGGTTACAGATGTAGCTGGGGTCTGGCAGATGTGACCATGGTGCTGTGGTGCGGTGGTTTGTTGGTGCTGGCGGCCTTGTCCCGGGCCCTGGGCTCTCTGCAGCCTTCAGAGAAGCCCTCTGTGCCGGATGAATGGGTCCTGCTCCACGTCGTGCAGGGCCACATCAGTGCGGGAAACTACAGCTACCTGCGTCTCAACCACGAAGGATGCATTATCCTGTACATGCAAAGCCTTAAGGGAGATGCGGACCTCTACATCTCTGACAAGACGCCGCGGCCAAACTTTGATACCTACAAGCTTCAGTCGACCACCTGTGGCCAGGACGTGGTGGTCGTCCCGGGGGATTTTGTTAGGCCTGTTGGAATCGGGATCTACGGACATCCCTCCTACATGGAGAGTGAGTTTGAGATGAAGGTGTTTTATGACCAGACGGTACTTACAGAAGAGGAAATGGAGAAAAACTCTTACTCCTCGGGTGAGACTCCTGCTCAGTCTCAACACTCTCAGGGCCCTACAGACGTGATGGAAGAAGAGTCAATCCTGTGGACTATTCTAATTGGGATTCTTAAAATCATACTTGAAATTTTGTTTTGATTTTGATGTTCCAGCTGCCAAAATAACACCTTTGCCACAATTAAACATTCTTTCTCATTTAGATCAAATTAGCAGTTTTTTTCTCATCGTTTTGACAAAGAACTAGAAGTGCTTTGCCTTGAGTTTTGTTGTAATCTTCTGAGTTGCACCATTTCCACTCTGTAGGGAGTATGTCGAATTCATCCCAAATTTTAATATGCAAATTATAAATTTGTTTGTCAAATAAGATGGCATATCAACTCAATTGATTGTACTTGATTTGTCGAACACAAGTTCTCTTTTGACATTTTATTGGTGGAGTTAAAAAAAAAGGTTGCGTGGTGCATTTGTCTGTCTTTTACTGACTTGAGGATGTGAATTCTAGGTTTTAAACTGCACTATGCAATCACACAAAGGTCGTATGGCTGTGCCTGTTGTGAAGAAGAGTCTGTTGACTAATAAGCAGCAAAGAATCTTCTGCATCTGTAGTTGTAAGATACAAATAAAATAATCACTTATTTTTGAAAAAGTGCGCTGTGTCCAGCATTACTTATAATTGTGTTCAGTTCATTTTATTTAGCAAATAACAAGGTGGGATTTCCATTTTTTTAATGTCATTTTTAAATCATTTTAGAATGTGAGTACATACCTCTTGCTCTATATATTATAGTCTGTTTCAAATTAAAATTATAAAAATAAATGTAAAAAATAATGAAGCAAGCATTATTGTAAATGATTAACAAGTTAAATTTTTACAATGTATTATTAGTAATTTTATTACATTTTATTGTGTAATACCTGTAACACTTCATTCACAAAACTGTAAGTTAAAAAATTAATAAAATAATAATAGTATTTTCCACCCATTTCATTCTGTAATGTCTTTTTTTCCCCCTATTTTTTTTTAATTTTGGAATGGGCTCTTTTTATGCTTTATTTTCATTCAATGTAAATTAACTTTATAGGTTTAACTTTGACTCTGTGTCGTACTACATTGAGTCGCCAAGCCTGACTTTATAAGCACCCTTGTGCCTGTTTTCATGCAAACTACGAGCTTTTCCAACTAAATGCTGCTTTTATATGTGCAGGCGTCACTTATTTTGGCCTTGTTTTCCCAGAAAGGTTTACTTATTTTTTTGCATATGTTAAATAACTTATATTTTCTTTATTTTCTCTAATTAACCATTAGACTCCAGTAATGATGCTGAAAATTCAGCTTTGCTTATATTTAAAAATAGAAACCGTTATTTTAAATTGCAATATTATTTCACAAAATTATATATATTTTTTCTGTATTTTTGATCAAATAATTGATGAGCCTTGATGAGCATTAGAAGCATCATTAAAAAGCATTAAAATTTAAGAGCTAATGTATATGCCATTACCAACCTGATATACATGCTAGTTTCTTTAAGTAATTTCATTTTTTAGGTTTTAATTCCCTCAGAACATTCTTAAGGCGGCTGAAGATATGAAAACAGTGAATATCATTCCAGCTATAGGTAAACAATCAGACCACACTAAAAGCTGTAATGTGAAAGCATCCTTAACCAAACATAAGGGAATGAAACGTTTGCATTAAAGCTCTTTTATGATCTTAATATAGATGCATATTATCTCATTTTGCTTTTCCAGGTCTAAACGTCCACAGCTATTGAAACATGAGTCTGGTTCTCACTCTAGAAGCTGTAAAATTTCTTCTGTGGCACAATGTGCGTTACAGTCCCCTGTATCCCTTCAAACTCCCCTACAGTGACCTGCCATGAACACAGCACGCACTCCAACCTATTAAAATGTTTATTTCATAAAAACAATGATCTTGAGGTCTCATTTCACATGTACAATAGTGTAAAAAAAATCAACATCATGAATAAATAAAAGCATTAAGCATATAAAAAAATAAGGCATAGGTGGAAGATTCTCTGTATTAGGGATAGGAGATTTTTGGTGGGATAATGCCATGTGCTAAATCATGTCGGATCTCCCATCTTAGTGCAGATCGCTTCTTCTCTGTTGGAACCACATAATTGTTGGGGATATACGTCTTCTGAGGTCTCATCTATAGAGACAAGAAAAAGCACTCAGAATAAGAGAATCTAGGAAATAATTAGATATATATTTATATATATATATATATATATATATAATGAAACTTACTGGTGGAGGCTGATACATAAGTTGTTCCTGAAGATAAAAACAAAATTATATTTTTTTAATTAAAAGTAATCAAACTTTAATTTATATAACATTATATATTTACAGTGCCTTGCGAAAGTATTTGGCCCCCTTGAACTTAGCGACCTTTTGCCACATTTCAGGCTTCAAACATAAAGATATGAAACTGTAATTTTTTGTGAAGAATCAACAATAAGTGGGACACAATCATGAAGTGGAACGAAATTTACTGGATATTTAAAACTTTTTTAACAAATAAAAAACTGAAAAATTGGGCGTGCAAAATTATTTAGCCCCTTTACTTTCAGTGCAGCAAACTCTCTAGAAGTTCAGTGAGGATCTCTGAATGATCCAATGTTGACCTAAATGACTAATGATGATAAGTAGAATCCACCTGCACTGTGACAGAGGTCCATTTAAAGCACAGGGAGCATCATGAAAAACAAGGAACACACCAGGCAGGTCTGAGATACTGTTGTGGAGAAGTTTAAAGCCGGATTTGGATACAAAAAGATTTCCCAAGCTTTAAACATTCCAAGGAGCACTGTGCAAGCGATAATATTGAAATGGAAGGAGTATCAGACCACTGCAAATCTACCAAGACCTGGCCGTCCCTCTAAACTTTCAGCTCATACAAGGAGAAGACTGATCAGAGATGCAGCCAAGAGGGCCAAGATCACTCTGGATGAACTGCAGAGATCTACAGCTGAGGTGGGAGACTCTGTCCATAGGACAACAATCAGTCGTATACTGCACAATTCTGGCCTTTATGGAAGAGTGGCAAGAAGAAAGCCATTTCTTAAAGATATCCATAAAAAGTGTCATTTAAAGTTTGCCACAAGCCACCTGGGAGACACACCAAACATGTGGAAGAAGGTACTCTGGTCAGATGAAAACCAAAATCGAACTTTTTGGCAACAATGCAAAACGTTATGTTTGGTGTAAAAGCAACACAGCTCATCACCCCGAACACACCATCCCCACTGTCAAACATGGTGGTGGCAGCATCATGGTTTTGGCCTGCTTTTCTTCAGCAGGGACAGGGAAGATGGTTAAAATTGATGGGAAGATGGACGGAGCCAAATACAGGACCATTCTGGAAGAAAACCTGATGGGGTCTGCAAAAGACCTGAGACTGGGACGGAGATTTGTCTTCCAACAAGACAATGATCCAAAACATAAAGCAAAATCTACAATGGAATGGTTCACAAATAAACATATCCAGGTGTTAGAATGGCCAAGTCAAAGTCCAGACCTGAATCCAATCGAGAATCTGTGGAAAGAACTGAAAACTGCTGTTCACAAATGCTCTCCATCCAACCTCACTGAGCTCGAGCTGTTTTGCAAGGAGGAATGGGCAAAAATTTCAGTCTCTCGATGTGCAAAACTGATAGAGACATACCCCAAGCAACTTACAGCTGTAATCGCAGCAAAAGGTGGCGCTACAAAGTATTAACTTAAAGCTGAAGTAGGTAACTTTTGTAAAAATGTATTTGTGAAACCTGTCATTATGTCCTGACAGTAGAATATGAGACAGATAATCTGTGAAAAAATCAAGCTCCTCTGGCTCCTCCCAGTGGTCCTATTGCCATTTGCAGAAATTCGACCGCTCCCGGTAAGAAACAACCAATCAGAGCTGCGGTCCGTAACTTTTTTTGTGTTCAAGATTTACAAAATGTATATAATAAGCGAGTACACCATGAATCCATTTTCCAAACCGTGTTTTTAGCCTGTCCTGAATCACTAGGGTACATCTATAATAACTTAAGTGTTTATATTCAGACTATTTTACATTGCTTCGGGGGTACCGCGGTGGAGTAACCCGGTACCTTTGTGATTCTTCATAGACATAAACAGAGAGAAGTAGCTCCGGCTACAATGTTCTTCCGCAAGACGCAAGCAGTTCTGTTTATTAACCGCTAGAGCGTCAAAAGTTACGGACTGCAGCTTTAAGGGCCCAATTTTCCAGTTTTTTTATTTGTTAAAAAAAGTTTTAAATATCCAATAAATTTCGTTCCACTTCATGATTGTGTCCCACTTGTTGTTGATTCTTCACAAAAAATTACAGTTTTATATCTGTATGTTTGAAGCCTGAAATGTGGCAAAAGGTCGCAAAGTTCAAGGGGGCCAAATACTTTCGCAAGGCACTGTATATATATATGCTGCTCTGCAAAAGTAAACCATTTATGTTTATCACCAACCAAAAAATGGTTATTTTTATCTTTAGCTGTAGTGTGTCAATAGGAAATATCAGTTTACATTTCAAAACATTAATTTAGCCATTAAATGTAATAATCCAGTAAGATTTTTGTTTGCACAAGGAGTCAGTGCCCCACACAGAGATCTGATCTGGGGTGCGTTTCCCAAAAGCATAGTTGCTAACCTGTTAGCAACTTAGTTGGTTGGCAATAGGAAATTGTATTGCAACCAACAAAGTTGCTAACTTAAGTTAGCAACTATGGTTTTGGGAAACGCTCCCCTGATCATCATTAGTCTGTCTGAAATAATATGAAGAAACAGAACAAACTGAGACAGACTCAAATCTAGAAGAACTGTGACAACGTCTTCAAGATGCTTTAAGAAACCTACCTACTAAGCTACAGTAAAGACGCTTTCAGAAATAATGTCATAAATAGACTATTTATCAATTAACTTCTGTTAACTAAATCAAATCAACATTTGGTGTGGCCATCCTTTGCGTTTAAAACTGCTTTTTTCCCTAGAGAAGACTTGTGCATAGTTTTCAGGAAGCTTCGCAGAAAGGCTTTGGAAAGAGACATTTCCAAAGTTCTTCTGGATTGAGTCGTTCTCAGTTTCTTCATGTCATTCCAGACAGACTGTATGATGATCAGATCAGATTTCCGTGTGGAGCACCGGCTGTTGGGTTAGCAACATGATATATGATACCCTGATGGCCCAGTGCAGGTCCTTCCTGCTCTTCTCTCCTGGAGGTTTAAACATCTCCCAGTCCTGCTTATACTGGAAATACCTGATGAAGGTAAACATCCAAATGCATTCAGAACAACAAAAAGATCAGAGTCCTGAATCATTTATTTCATTCATGAAGGTTACAGAAGTATGCCATACTTTGCCACTGGATCGGTTTTCTTCAAGTTCCTTGTGTGAGGATGATCAAACACTGGCCGTATAACTGTGAAGAGAAGAAGCATGTTAACTGACATCCCAAGATCAAAGAAACAGGCATCAACTGAAACTAGACTTGAAAATGTGACTTACATGACTTTGGACGTGGTCGGATATCGCTTTCACTGTGTGAACGTGTCTGTGGAATGGATAAATGCATGTTTAAACTCAAAACGGTTTAAGACTGGTCTGTGTGAAAGTGTCTGTACTGACCATGCCTTTGATGTATTCTTGGAAAGCACTCGGTGGTTCCTCCGTCACGGAGCTGGATCTGTCCGTATAGCTGGCGCCTGCTTCACTCTCCGAGTCGTAGTGCACACGAGATGCACCAATCCGCATTCGGTCCAAACGCTCCTCCAGCTCACTAACTGTACCTATAAAACAAGTATATGATTACACACATCTTAAACATACCAAATCAATAACAATGTCTATAATGATTTCTATTTCAAATGAATGCTGTTCCTTTAAACTTTTTTTCCATGTAAACATTATGAAAAAAGTATCATGGTTTCCACAAAATAAATAAACAAGCAGCAAAACTGTTTACAACCGATAATAATAATAAAAAAGGTTTTAAAAAATCTGTATATTCTGATTTCTGAATGACCATATGATGCTAAAGACTGGAGTAATGATGCTGAAAATTCAGAAGATTTTCAAATATATGAATTTTTTTTATTTTAATTGTAATAATATTTCACATGTATTATTGGCCAAGTAAATGCAGCCTTGGCTAATATAAGAGACTTCTTCCAAAAACAAAACAAGACTACTTTAAAACTAGAATTTTACCAACCCCACACTTTAATAGTCAAATTTTTTATATATATATATTTCTTATGCATGGATAAAAGATAAATACAGGTGTTTCTTCTGTTTCCTCCACAGCCATACCTAAAAACTACAAAATAATTAATTCCCTTTAAGCAGTGTAACACACCGAGGCAGCCAGTATGAGCTCGGACTCTTTTCTCCTTTCTTCTCTTCTTGCTGTCATCACAATCATCATTGTACTGTTTCTCCTCGGGGCTCTTTTGAACTATGCCTCTCCTGTGCCTCAAATTAAAGGGGTGGTCAAGCATGTCCCAGCCTTCACTGATATACAACACATTCTCAGAACCTCCATCTCGAGTTCCAGAGTCGTTCTCTGTGGGACTCTGGTGCTGCTCGGTTTGATCAGGAGACCGACGGCCATCATCTTCATCAGTGCAGACGGTTACATCGCGACTACCATCCGGTGATTCAGCAGGAGCTCGTCCATCAGATGTTTCTAATGCTTGACTATCTCTGAACCATGCCGGACTGCTGTCAGCCTCGTAATCACGAGCATCTAAGACCGATTGGCTCTCTTCTTCTAATCCACCCAGTGTGCAGTCGTCTCTATAATCCACTTCCTCTGGGTCTCCTTCTTTAGGCGAGTCTGGTCTGTATGTGCCGTAACCAGAAGTTAACACGCTTGCCGCAGGGCTGCCCAGACTTTCATGAAAATCCTCAACATAAATGTCTCTAGTTTCCTTCGTCTGCTGTTCATCACTGCACTCTTGCTCCCAAGCAGGCATCATGTTATCATTCTCTTCCTCTTCTTTCTGTGAATGGCCACTGGCTATTGTTACATAGTCGTCATCACTTGCCCATGACTTCCTGTCCTGGTCACAAGCCTTCTTCTCCTCAACAGGTTTATTGAAAAACCACTCACTCTCATCTTCTTGCTCACTGCCCCCTTTTGATACTTCATCATCCTCTTCACAGAGTTTCACTTCTTCCATCCAATTATCACATTCATCTGCTCCAGGCGTGCTCTTTCCAATCTCAATCTCTTCGTCATATTCATTTCCACAATTCCTCTCATCGCTTTTTTCCTCTGTACTGTCTTTTTGCTCTTCTTCCTCATTGTTAGGTGCTCTCTGTTTGCTATTCTCTAATCCCTCGCTCTCTTCTTTCACCAAAGATTTATAGCCATCTATTTTTTCCTCAGTGCCTTCACCATCTTCCTCCTGTTCCCCTGAACAATGTCTATTTTCCTCTCCACCTCCACTTGTGTTCTCTTGCTTGGTGAAGCTCTCTTTCTTTTCCTCACACTCTGATAATTCACCTGGACACTTTTCTTCACTTTTTGAGTCTTCTTTTGAAAAAGATTGCTCTTCTTGACTCTCCTTCAAACTCTCCTGATCTTCTTCGCCCTCTGAATCATCACTTTGGGCTTTTGTCTCTTTAATTTCCTCAGCGTTTTCTTTCTCCTCCTCACTCCTATCCTCTTCCTCCTCACCTTCTTCAGACTCTTCCTCTTCCTTTTTATTCCCTTCCCCCTGTTCACACAGCTCAAATTCTTCTTCCTCTTCAAGCTCTTTTCCTTTTACCTCCTCTTCACTTTCTTCTGCGTCCTCCTCTTCCTCTTTTTCATTTCCTGTCTGTTGTTCACACAGCTCTTCTTTCTCATCTCGACTTCCTGCTTCCTCCTCTCCACTTTCATTATCCTCCTTTTCACATTCTTCCTCCTCCTCTTCACTTTCTTCCTCCTCCTCTTCACTTTCTTCCTCCTCCTCTTCACTTTCTTCCTCCTCCTCTTCACTTTCTTCCTCCTCCTCTTCACTTTCTTCCTCCTCCTCTTCACTTTCTTCCTCCTCCTCTTCACTTTCTTCCTTCTCTTCTTGCCGTGTTCTTGTTATCTCTATGCTGTTTTTATTTTCATCATCTATGAAACATTCTCTCTCTACTTCTCTCTCATCTTCCTCAGGATATTTCTCCTTCCCCGGCTCATTCTCATTCACCCTCTTCTTTCTATCACCTCCCATTAAAAAGCTTTCTTTGACATTCTTATTGTCTTCTTCAGGCTCTCTCTCATTCGTTCTGTTTTCTTTCTTAACACAGTCCCTGTCTTCCCCTTCACTTTCCTGATCTGTCCAGAAGGAGGAAGAGGACAGAGATCCTTCATCGTCCTTGCTTTCATTTTCCCAACGGCTGTCAAAAGCTTTATACATCCTGAGGTAGATGGACAGATCTCTTCTTTAGCCCTCAGTTAGAAAATGAACTTCTGAGCCGATGCAGATGGCTGAGAGGGAGGGGGACTGTAACTAAGAAGATTACTGGTAAGAACTGTACTTTGATCATGCAGCTTATTGCGCCAAATGGTGTATAGGAGGTTTCACTGCATGTAAATACAATGCATGGCTATGTTCGGAAAAGAACACTACCATACCTCATTTCAGAATATAATATGAATGCTACTGTTCAAATTTTGAGTCAGTAATTTTTTATTTATTTATTTTTAAATAAAATCAATCCTTTATATTTTATTCAGAGAATCTAAAGTGTTTCCATAAAAGTATGAAGCTGTACAACTGTTTTCAACATTGTTCACCACCAAATTAGCATAACAGAATGATTTCTGAAGGATCATGTGACACTGAAGACTAGTGCAATGATGCTAAAAAATTAGCTTTGCCATTACAGGAATTTTTTTTTACATTAAATTAGTAACTCTGTCATTTTAAACAAAAAATATTTCCCAATATTACTGTTTTTATAGAATTTTATCAAAAAAAAAAAAAAAGAGGTAAAATACAGCCTAATGAAGTCTTTGAAAAGTATTGTATATTATACACAGCAAGCAGTTTTTTCTGTAAACATAGAATGTCCTAGAAACTTGGTTCTGTAGCTGCATTATGATGACATTATATAAAAATTATGCAAAATGCTACTTTTGCAAGATGCATTTTATTTCACATTCTATTTTTTAATGGTTATCCAGTATAAACATTGCAGCATTTAGATAAGATGTTTATTACTATTCCGTTATCAACAATATCATAAAACATAACCACAGGACTTACCAGAATCTTCACTGTGCGTGGACTCATCACAGACTTGAGACCGACCTTGATGCTTCCTATACAATGAGATTTCAGATAATGATGTCTGTTTGCATGTTTATTGCATGGATGATGATTTTGTACTTCTTAACTATCAAATGAAGAAATGTATTTGTGTCCTTACCTTAACACTTTCCTTTTAATCACAGGCTTTAAATGAACCTGATGTTCTCTGTCGGGACTCGTTGTCTCACTACCATCCAAAACTGAGTGAAATATTTCAGGAGGCCCTGTCTCTGTCTCCAGCCTGTTGGGTGCCGTGGAGGGCCGAGCTGGTATTTGAGCAACTGTGTGCCTTGAATATGAATCATAGTAGTCTCCATGATCGTCCTCATTAAACGTGGAGGAGAAAATCTAGGTATGGAAAACATACATTTTGTGCACATTGTTATAAATGATTATGTGTTTAAGGTGCATAAAACTCATACCTCTCTGTGTTTCCCTGCTGAGCTGGCGTTGAAGAGGCTGATGTGGTTCAACTGAACTGAGGAAGAAACACATATTTAGCAGTAGGTCGGTTAAGCATGTTCATAAATGCATGAAGCAGGGGTGATACTCACCCTTTTCTTTAATAAGAGCAGGTGGACTTCTGCTGGAGCTGCTGTGAGATGTTGGAGAAGTCCAGTCAGTGGAGCTGTGGCTCTTTGACTTTTCATGAAGAATCAGCTGATCTAGATCTGATGGAGGTTTATAACAGGACAGGACAGCACTACTTTAAGGCAACCTATGTGACCTCACATGAAAATAAAATGCTACATGAATGCACCGATGAAGCTGAAACGGTTCAAAATATTATCCCACCTCTCTTGAATTCCCGCAGTCTTTGTCTGGGAATATTTCTGTATCCAAGAGCAGCCAACTGCTGCTGGATCTCCTCCTCAGAAAAGTCTAGACTCTCCATCTTTTATTGACAAAATAAACGGTATCAGTAAAATAACGTTCCGTCGTATTCCTCAAGAGAAAACGTCTATCTGTTAAGTGTAAACAAATCTCGACAAAATATTTCTTTCTCACTGAAAGCAACGTTCAGAGTGTAGAATGCTGTTGTGGACACATATAAAACGAAAACATTAAGGAAGTTTTTTTCCTCACCTTTAAAGGGTCAGTTTGGTAACTGTTGTCTTCAGTACCAGGACAACAGCGTCGGTTTCTATTTTCAAAATACAAAGACACAAGAGTAAGAAACCGCGTCATCAACCGCTTAAAGCGCCCTCTGGCGTATGGGAGATTTTTTTCTTATTCTTTTTTGTGCCGTCTACCGATTATTTATTGATTGAATAATAATCAATAATACATACATACAAATTATTTTAGGCGATTACTGGTCCCTGGCAAATAAACATAAATTCTGTTATAACACATGAGATCTCGTTTAAACGGTTTAAGTAGCTTTCATCTTCACGTCATTTTAATTTCCATTATAGTTACAAGGGAATTTAGCTGTGTTTACCATATTTAAAAATAAATAAATAAAATGTATAAAAAAATTTATTTACTAACACTGAATCAGCTTTAAATATGACCCTGCATTGATAGGGTGTATTGTTTACGTGCGGTACCCACAGCAGGTATCCCGAGCCTGAGCCACGCCCATTTTACGCAAACATTATACTCTTATCCAATCACCTCCCAGTTCCCAGCGCAGCTCATGAATAAAAATAACTTTTTATTACAACATCGAGAGACTGGTAGATGGTGTGGAGGTTTAGTTGGGGAATATTGAACGAAAACCCGTGGACCCCAACAAATCTCCTAAAAAGGACTATTTTGCCTCCTTCAAGCCATCAGGGTGACTATGGCGCACGCCGGGGCTCTGCTGCTGATTTTACTGCAGTTAGTCCTGATCATCTCAGCACAGGTAGGAAACAATGACTTTTCTGCACTAGAGATGGATCGTGTAACTCAATGGTTTTTAAAATATCTTGATAACAAAAAATAGAGACAAAACCATTAAAAATATATAGACAAAAAATGAATGTGTTTTGATGAGACATTATTAAATAACATATAAGCTACTAAAGCACTAAAGATTTGTTTTTGTTTTGTCACATATGCACTATTTCTTAATGCCAAGTTTCTTCATTAAGTGTATCTGAGTCTGCATGCATCTGAGAAGTGGAGCATTTCTTGACATATGGAAGGTATTTTCTGTAAAATGGTCCAGGTGTGCACAGCTGTTATCACTTTCCCAGGATAAGCCTCTAACCACAGCATCAGTCACACCTACAAAGACTGCATTGTTATGAAGGCTAAACTATTGGGATTGAGCAAGCGGAGGTTTGTTTCTGTAAATGCATTTCTGTTATTATTATTATTATTGTATTTTTTAGAGGGGGCCAGTTGGTCCCAAAGGACTACCTGGACCTCCAGGGCTTCCTGGGTTTTCTGGTGTTGATGGCATTGATGTGAGTCACATCTATCTATCTATCTATCTATCTATCTATCTATCTATCTATCTATCTATCTATCTATCTATCTATCTATCTATCTATCTATCTATCTATCTATCTATCTATCTATCTATCTATCTATCTATCTATCTATCTATCTATCTATCTATCTATCTATCTATCTATCTATCTATCTATCTATCTATCTATCTATCTATCTATCTATCTATCTATCTATCTATCTATCTATCTATCTATCTATCTATCTATCTATCTATCTATCTATCTATCTATCTATCTATCTATCTATCTATCTATCTATCTATCTATCTATCTATCTATCTATCTATCTATCTATCTATCTATCTATCTATCTATCTATCTATCTATCTATCTATCTATCTATCTATCTATCTATCTATCTATCTATCTATCTATCTATCTATCTATCTATCTATCTATCTATCTATCTATCTATCTATCTATCTATCTATCTATCTATCTATCTATCTATCTATCTATCTATCTATCAGAGATTTTCTGATTTCTAAGTTTACAGTATGGCATATTCTTGTAGCCTTGAATAACAACTTGTATTTGAGTTATTTAATTAGTATTTTGTATGATTTTAGGGTGAGAGGGGACCTGGTCCTGGCCCAGATGGCCCCCCAGTTAGTATTTATCTTTTTTCATGACATAAATGAGCTCTGCATAGCTGAAATGATGTGCAACAGTCCATTAATCTGATGATTTCTTTAGGGCCTTGATGGGGACAATGGGAAGGATGGATTAAATGGGCTTCCAGGAAAACCAGGAGCAGATGTGAGTCTTGTTCTTTATTTTTGTAAAGGTCTAGAAACCAAGATAAAATCAGCTTTTCTTTTCTAAGTAACACTTGCAGCATCAGATCCTGTGAGTGTAGTTTACATTGGAGGCGTATGAGTGAAAAAAAAAGCTCCTGGATGGAAAAAAGAACCAGAGAGGAGAGGAAAGAGAAAGCAGAGTGAGCCTAATATTGGCTTCCTGATGAAGACAGAGGCCTTTTTGTACAAGTATGGAGCTGTGGGAGCTGAGCACACCGACTGCTTTGTGGCTCCCCTGAGCGTTATAATTGAGCTAGTGCTATAGTTAATCAAAGCATAAATAATTTATCAGTGTGTTTTGTGTTGTGTTCATATATATTTACTCGATAACTGGTATCTAAGATATTAAGAGACTCCTTTTCAGAGATTATATCATGAATTAATTCTTACACCTATGGCAAATATATTTTCATTTTAAAGCATGAATGAATACAAGCTTCATTTTTATTTAATTTTTTTTTTGCTTCTAAAGTAAATTATCTTCTTTATTTTCCTGAAAGGACATCTAAATATGTTTCCTAGATTTTTATATTTTTTTATTTTTGCAGGGTAGCCTATTATTTAAACATTACTGTAAAAAAAGGAGAATCTCTATCTAATTATGAGCATTATGAGCCTATCATGTTGGCATTATTTGTAAAAAAAAAAAAAAAAAAAAACTTTTTTTTTTGTATGAATGGTTGATTTGTATTATTACTGATGCAAATTAGTTAGGTAAAAAAAATAATTTTAAAGCATTCTATATGCATAATGTTATATAAAAATGTCACTTATAGATATAGATATGCTTCCTATCCACTTAGATATGCTTCCTGTTTTCCTTCAAGTGTTGAATACAGGTATCTACAGTGGTCTGCTGTACATACATTAGAGAACATGTGGGCGGGGTTTGCTACTTGACAAAGTCGGGATTGATAAATGTCATTTATGATTGATCAGTGTGTCTGTGTCTGAGGCAGTTAATTAATTTCATACAATATGTTTCAAACAATATTACCAAAATGAAATAATGAGCTGAAATTCTGCAGCTGTATCACAATAACATTAGTTCAGCGATCAGTTCAGTGAATAGAATAACAGACATTTGATCTGGATTCAGTTAAAGTGAAGCCCGTGCTGACAGATGGTTTTGTCTTTCTAAGGGTTTGACTGGGCCCCGTGGTGCCCCTGGCCCTGTTGGCCCTCCTGGACAAAAAGTAAGTTCAGACTTATGCACTGTTCTAGTATAAATAGTGTAAGTAGTGTGTTAACACTGACAATTCACTGCACTTTTAACACCCGGATGAAGCACTTAAATAACCGAAAATATGATGTGTGGAATGTTGGACACTTCATGCACTCAATTGTCGCAGCTTTAATTATGTAATGAAGGGGGAGGGGCTATCAGATTCCGATTATGAATGACAAAATAATGTTATATAATTCATACACTACATGGTTGAGAACATAGTGCATATGTACATAGTGTATGAGTGCATAGTGTGTCATTTGGGACACAGCTTTAATATTAAGTTCCACTTATTATTTCACATTTCAGTTAATAATATGTTTAATATATTAGGTCTTTATTGTGAATGGATATTGTAGTATTAGTGATGCTTCATTTTAAAAAGCTAAAAAATTACCTCTAAATCATTAAAGTGCACTTAAAAGATCCTGTAGTTTGACATTTATTCATTTATAGGGTGAACCTGGTGAGCCTGGACAAAGGGGAGCCATTGTAAGTAAATGCTTCATATTCTCTTCAACAAATGTGCAATAAAAATAATCTTAATAGGGATGTTTTCTGTCCAGTATGTTTGTTATTATGCAAAAATATATCTGTTTAAACAGTGACCAGATGGTTGTACACACTTTGAGCTGCTGTAAGCATAAGGTCGTTCAATAAAGTTCAGGCCTATGACCTTCTAGTGTGTTTTGTAATGTAATGTTGCAAGGCTGTACACTTTGTTACATTTTTTTCCCTTGCTAATTTGGAGTCATTGCACATCTGTTACTTTGTTTACAGGGTGTGGGAGAGGATGGTGAAGCTGTGAGTACATTTGATTATGGATTAGTCTTTTTAATAGGGGACATTATAAGTACATAGATCTTTTGTTTTTCTAGAGGAGACTGTTTAATAGTTTTCCTTTCTACTGAAGGGTGCTGATGGGGAAGATGGCTTACCTGGAGAGCTGGGCAAAGTTGGACCTCCTGTATGTAACATCATTCCATTATGCACCGATCCAAAAATAAATTAAAATCAAAAAGATGAATAATAAATTGGAGTATCTGTCTCTGGTTCTGCTATAAAGGGAAGTCGTGGACCGAGAGGTTCTCCTGGTGATCCAGGTCTGGCAGGACCCAGAGTAAGTAATGTTCAGATCATAATGATCATTCACTGATATGCTGGATTCATAAATGGCTTGAAAACAGTACTGTTAAACTATATTACTTCTATTCGCAGGGCCCTCCTGGAGTCTGGGATGGTAAGGAGCTGGTACGTATCCTCAAGTCTTATATCTGGTAGACAACAATTGAGTGATGTTTTCAATAACATTC